>NW_026990579.1:7500-120927 GCF_036250125.1 Pseudopipra pipra
ACACCGAACCCTACCCCTAGACGCGACTGTACCCCCGAACCCTACCCCTAGACGCGACTGTACGCCCGAACCCGAACGCCACACCGAACCCTACCCCTAGACGCGACTGTACCCCAGAACCCTAACGCCACACCGAACCCTACCCCTAGACGCGACTGTACCCCCGAACCCTAACGCCACACCGAACCCTACCCCTAGACGCGACTACCCCCGAACCCTACCCCTAGACGCAACTGTACGCCCGAACCCGAACGCCACACCGAACCCTACCCCTAGACGCGACTGTACCCCCGAACCCTAACGCCACACCGAACCCTACCCCTAGACGCGACTGTACCCCCGAACCCTAACGCCACACCGAACCCTACCCCTAGACGCGACTACCCCCGAACCCTACCCCTAGACGCAACTGTACGCCCGAACCCGAACGCCACACCGAACCCTACCCCTAGACGCGACTGTACCCCCGAACCCTAACGCCACACCGAACCCTACCCCTAGACGCGACTGTACCCCCGAACCCTAACGCCACACCGAACCCTACCCCTAGACGCGACTGTACCCCCGAACCCTAACGCCACACCGAACCCTACCCCTAGACGCGACTGTACCCCCGAACCCTAACGCCACACCGAACCCTACCCCTAGACGCGACTGTACCCCCGAACCCTAACGCCACACCGAACCCTACCCCTAGACGCGACTGTACCCCCGAACCCTAACGCCACAACGAACCCTACCCCTAGACGCGACTGTACCCCCGAACCCTAACGCCACACCGAACCCTACCCCTAGACGCGACTGTACCCCCGAACCCTAACGCCACAACGAACCCTACCCCTAGACGCGACTGTACCCCCGAACCCTAACGCCACACCGAACCCTACCCCTAGACGCGACTGTACCCCCGAACCCTAACGCCACACCGAACCCTACCCCTAGACGCGACTGTACCCCCGAACCCTAACGCCACAACGAACCCTACCCCTAGACGCGACTGTACCCCCGAACCCTAACGCCACACCGAACCCTACCCCTAAACGGGACTTAACCCCCGAACCCTAACACCACACCTAACGCTACCCGTAGACGCGACTGTACCCCCGAACCTAACGCCACACCGAACCCTACCCCTAGACGCGACTGTACCCCCAAACCCTAACGCCAGAATGAACCCTACCCGTAGACACGACTGTACCCCCGAACCCTAACGCCACACCGAACCCTACCCCTAAACGGGACTTAACCCCCGAACCCTAACACCACACCTAACGCTACCCGTAGACGCGACTGTACCCCCGAACCCTAACGCCAGAACGAACCCTACCCCTAAACGGGACTGTACCCCCGAACCCTAACGCCACACCGAACCCTACCCCTAGACGCGACTGTTCCCACGAACCCTAACGCCACACCGAACCCTACCCCTAGACGCGACTGTACCCCCGAACCCTAACGCCACACCGAACCCTACCCCTAAACGGGACTGAACCCCCGAACCCTAACGCCACACCGAACCCTACCCGTAGACGCGACTGTACCCCCGAACCCTAACGTCAGACCGAACCCTACCCCTAGACGCGACTGTACCCCCGAACCCTAACGCCACACCTAACCCTACCCCTAGACGCGACTGTACCCCCGAACCCTAACGCCAGAACGAACACTACCCCTAAACGGGACTGTACCCCCGAACCCTCACGCCACACCTAACCCTACCCCTAGACGCGACTGTACGCCTGAACCTAATGCCAGACCTAACCCTACCCCTAGACGCGACTGTACCCCCGAACCCTAACGCCACACCGAACCCTACCCCTAAACGGGACTGTACCCCCGAACCCTAACGCCACACCGAACCCTACCCCTAAACGGGACTGTACCCCCGAACCCTAACGCCACACCGAACCCTACCCCTAGAAGCGACTGTTCCCACGAACCCTAACGCCACACCGAACCCTACCCCTAGACGCGACTGTACCCCCGAACCCTAACGCCAGAACGAACACTACCCCTAGACGCGACTGTACCCACGAACCCTAACGCCACACCGAACCCTACCCCTAGACGCGACTGTACCCCCGAACCCTAACGCCACACCTAACCCTACCCCTAGACGCGACTGTACCCCCGAACCCTAACGCCACACCTAACCCTACCCCTAGACGCGACTGTACCCCCGAACCCTAACGCCACACCTAACCCTACCCCCAGACGCGACTGTACCCCCGAACCCTAACGCCACACCGAACCCTACCCCTAGACGCGACTGTACCCCCGAACCCTAACGCCACACCGAACCCTACCCCTAAACGGGACTGAACCCCCGAACCCTAACGCCACACCGAACCCTACCCGTAGACGCAACTGTACCCCCGAACCCTAACGCCAGAACGAACACTACCCCTAGACGCGACTGTACCCCCGAACCCTAACGCCACACCTAACCCTACCCCTAGACGCGACTGTACCCCCAAACCCTAACGCCAGAACGAACCCTACCCCTAAACGGGACTGTACCCCCGAACCCTAACGCCAGACCGAACCCTACCCCTAGACGTGACTGTACCCCCGAACCCTAACGCCACACCTAACCCTACCCCCAGACGTGACTGTACCCCCGAACCCTAACGCCACACCGAACCCTACCCCTAGACGCGACTGTACCCCCGAACCCTACCCCTAGACGCGACTGTACGCCCGAACCCGAACGCCACACCGAACCCTACCCCTAGACGCGACTGTACCCCAGAACCCTAACGCCACACCGAACCCTACCCCTAGACGCGACTGTACCCCCGAACCCTAACGCCACACCGAACCCTACCCCTAGACGCGACTACCCCCGAACCCTACCCCTAGACGCAACTGTACGCCCGAACCCGAACGCCACACCGAACCCTACCCCTAGACGCGACTGTACCCCCGAACCCTAACGCCACACCGAACCCTACCCCTAGACGCGACTGTACCCCCGAACCCTAACGCCACACCGAACCCTACCCCTAGACGCGACTACCCCCGAACCCTACCCCTAGACGCAACTGTACGCCCGAACCCGAACGCCACACCGAACCCTACCCCTAGACGCGACTGTACCCCCGAACCCTAACGCCACACCGAACCCTACCCCTAGACGCGACTGTACCCCCGAACCCTAACGCCACACCGAACCCTACCCCTAGACGCGACTGTACCCCCGAACCCTAACGCCACACCGAACCCTACCCCTAGACGCGACTGTACCCCCGAACCCTAACGCCACACCGAACCCTACCCCTAGACGCGACTGTACCCCCGAACCCTAACGCCACACCGAACCCTACCCCTAGACGCGACTGTACCCCCGAACCCTAACGCCACACCGAACCCTACCCCTAGACGCGACTGTACCCCCGAACCCTAACGCCACAACGAACCCTACCCCTAGACGCGACTGTACCCCCGAACCCTAACGCCACAACGAACCCTACCCCTAGACGCGACTGTACCCCCGAACCCTAACGCCACACCGAACCCTACCCCTAGACGCGACTGTACCCCCGAACCCTAACGCCACACCGAACCCTACCCCTAGACGCGACTGTACCCCCGAACCCTAACGCCACAACGAACCCTACCCCTAGACGCGACTGTACCCCCGAACCCTAACGCCACACCGAACCCTACCCCTAAACGGGACTTAACCCCCGAACCCTAACGCCACACCTAACGCTACCCGTAGACGCGACTGTACCCCCGAACCTAACGCCACACCGAACCCTACCCCTAGACGCGACTGTACCCCCAAACCCTAACGCCAGAATGAACCCTACCCGTAGACACGACTGTACCCCCGAACCCTAACGCCACACCGAACCCTACCCCTAAACGGGACTTAACCCCCGAACCCTAACACCACACCTAACGCTACCCGTAGACGCGACTGTACCCCCGAACCCTAACGTCAGACCGAACCCTAAAAATTAACCACGTACTTAATTTAATTCCTTGCACAACCACCTAATAAAATCAGGAGAGGAGCCTAAAAAAATTAAAATCAGGAGAGGAGCCTAAAAAAATTAAAATCAGGAGAGAAGCCTAAAAAATTTAAAATCAGGAGAGGAGCCGAAAAAAATAAAATCAGGAGAGGAGCCTAAAAAAATGAAAATCAGGAGAGGAGCCTAAAAAAATTAAAATCAGGAGAGAAGCCTAAAAAATTTAAAATCAGGAGAGGAGTCGAAAAAAATAAAATCAGGAGAGGAGCCTAAAAAAATAAAATCAGGAGAGGAGCCTAAAAAAATACAATCAGGAGAGGAGCCTAAAAAAATTAAAATCAGGAGAGGAGCCTAAAAAAATGAAAATCAGGAGAGGAGCCTAAAAAAATAAAATCAGGAGAGGAGCCTAAAAAAATTAAAATCAGGAGAGGAGCCTAAAAAAATAAAATCAGGAGAGGAGCCTAAAAAAATGAAAATCAGGAGAGGAGCCTAAAAAAATGAAAATCAGGAGAGGAGTCTAAAAAAATGAAAATCAGGAGAGGAGCCTAAAAAAATTAAAATCAGGAGAGAAGCCTAAAAAATTTAAAATCAGGAGAGGAGTCGAAAAAAATAAAATCAGGAGAGGAGCCTAAAAAAATGAAAATCAGGAGAGGAGCCTAAAAAAATTAAAATCAGGAGAGAAGCCTAAAAAATTTAAAATCAGGAGAGGAGTCGAAAAAAATAAAATCAGGAGAGGAGCCTAAAAAAATAAAATCAGGAGAGGAGTCGAAAAAAATACAATCAGGAGAGGAGCCTAAAAAAATTAAAATCAGGAGAGGAGCCTAAAAAAATGAAAATCAGGAGAGGAGCCTAAAAAAATAAAATCAGGAGAGGAGCCTAAAAAAATAAAATCAGGAGAGGAGCCTAAAAAAATGAAAATCAGGAGAGGAGCCTAAAAAAATAAAATCAGGAGAGGAGCCTAAAAAAATTAAAATCAGGAGAGGAGCCTAAAAAAATTAAAATCAGGAGAGGAGCCTAAAAAAATTAAAATCAGGAGAGGAGCCTAAAAAAATTAAAATCAGGAGAGGAGCCTAAAAAAATGAAAATCAGGAGAGGAGCCTAAAAAAATAAAATCAGGAGAGGAGCCTAAAAAAATAAAATCAGGAGAGGAGCCTAAAAAAATTAAAATCAGGAGAGGAGCCTAAAAAAATGAAAATCAGGAGAGGAGCCTAAAAAAATTAAAATCAGGAGAGGAGCCTAAAAAAATGAAAATCAGGAGAGAAGCCTAAAAAATTTAAAATCAGGAGAGGAGCCGAAAAAAATAAAATCAGGAGAGAAGCCTAAAAAATTTAAAATCAGGAGAGGAGCCGAAAAAAATAAAATCAGGAGAGGAGCCTAAAAAAATAAAATCAGGAGAGGAGCCTAAAAAAATAAAATCAGGAGAGGAGCCTAAAAAAATTTAAAATCAGGAGAGGAGCCGAAAAAAATTTAAAATCAGGAGAGGAGCCGAAAAAAATAAAATCAGGAGAGGAGCCTAAAAAAATAAAATCAGGAGAGGAGCCTAAAAAAATTAAAATCAGGAGAGGAGCCTAAAAAAATGAAAATCAGGAGAGGAGCCTAAAAAAATTGAAATCAGGTAAGAAGCCTAAAAAATTTAAAATCAGGAGAGGAGCCTAAAAAAATTAAAATCAGGAGAGGAGCCTAAAAAAATAAAATCAGGAGAGGAGCCTAAAAAAATAAAATCAGGAGAGGAGCCTAAAAAAATTAAAATCAGGAGAGGAGCCTAAAAAAATGAAAATCAGGAGAGGAGCCTAAAAAAATTAAAATCAGGAGAGGAGCCTAAAAAAATTAAATCAGGAGAGAAGCCTAAAAAATTTAAAATCAGGAGAGGAGCCTAAGAGAGTAAAAATCAGGAGAGGAGCCTAAAAAAATAAAATCAGGAGAGGAGCCTAAAAAAATTAAAATCAGGAGAGGAGCCTAAAAAAATTAAAATCAGGAGAGAAGCCTAAAAAATTTAAAATCAGGAGAGGAGCCGAAAAAAATAAAATCAGGAGAGGAGCCTAAAAAAATTAAAATCAGGAGAGGAGCCTAAAAAAATGAAAATCAGGAGAGGAGCCTAAAAAAATGAAAATCAGGAGAGGAGCCTAAAAAATTTAAAATCAGGAGAGGAGCCGAAAAAAATAAAATCAGGAGAGGAGTCTAAAAAATTTAAAATCAGGAGAGGAGCCGAAAAAAATAAAATCAGGAGAGGAGCCTAAAAAAATAAAATCAGGAGAGGAGCCTAAAAAAATTAAAATCAGGAGAGGAGCCTAAAAAAATGAAAATCAGGAGAGGAGCCTAAAAAAATGAAAATCAGGAGAGGAGCCTAAAAAAATTAAAATCAGGAGAGAAGCCTAAAAAATTTAAAATCAGGAGAGGAGTCGAAAAAAATAAAATCAGGAGAGGAGCCTAAAAAAATAAAATCAGGAGAGGAGCCTAAAAAAATAAAATCAGGAGAGGAGCCTAAAAAAATTAAAATCAGGAGAGGAGCCTAAAAAAATTAAAATCAGGAGAGGAGCCTAAAAAAATAAAATCAGGAGAGGAGCCTAAAAAAATTAAAATCAGGAGAGGAGCCTAAAAAAATATAAAATCAGGAGAGGAGCCTAAAAAAATTAAAATCAGGAGAGGAGCCTAAAAAAATTAAAATCAGGAGAGAAGCCTAAAAAATTTAAAATCAGGAGAGGAGCCGAAAAAAATTAAAATCAGGAGAGAAGCCTAAAAAATTTAAAATCAGGAGAGGAGCCTAAAAAAATAAAATCAGGAGAGGAGCCTAAAAAAATAAAATCAGGAGAGGAGCCTAAAAAAATAAAATCAGGAGAGGAGCCTAAAAAAATTAAAATCAGGAGAGGAGCCTAAAAAAATTAAAATCAGGAGAGGAGCCTAAAAAAATTAAAATCAGGAGAGGAGCCTAAAAAAATTAAAATCAGGAGAGAAGCCTAAAAAATTTAAAATCAGGAGAGGAGCCGAAAAAAATTAAAATCAGGAGAGGAGCCTAAAAAAATTAAAATCAGGAGAGAAGCCTAAAAAATTTAAAATCAGGAGAGGAGCCGAAAAAAATAAAATCAGGAGAGGAGCCTAAAAAAATAAAATCAGGAGAGGAGCCTAAAAAAATAAAATCAGGAGAGGAGCCTAAAAAAATTAAAATCAGGAGAGGAGCCTAAAAAAATGAAAATCAGGAGAGGAGCCTAAAAAAATTAAAATCAGGAGAGGAGCCTAAAAAAATTTAAAATCAGGAGAGGAGCCGAAAAAAATAAAATCAGGAGAGGAGCCTAAAAAAATAAAATCAGGAGAGGAGCCTAAAAAAATTTAAAATCAGGAGAGGAGCCGAAAAAAATAAAATCAGGAGAGGAGCCTAAAAAATTTAAAATCAGGAGAGGAGCCGAAAAAAATAAAATCAGGAGAGGAGCCTAAAAAAATAAAATCAGGAGAGGAGCCTAAAAAAATTAAAATCAGGAGAGGAGCCTAAAAAAATGAAAATCAGGAGAGGAGCCTAAAAAAATTGAAATCAGGAGAGAAGCCTAAAAAATTTAAAATCAGGAGAGGAGTTGAAAAAAATAAAATCAGGAGAGGAGCCTAAAAAAATAAAATCAGGAAAGGAGCCTACAAAAATAAAATCAGGAGAGGAGCCTAAAAAAATTAAAATCAGGAGAGGAGCCTAAAAAAATGAAAATCAGGAGAGGAGCCTAAAAAAATTAAAATCAGGAGAGGAGCCTAAAAAAATTAAATCAGGAGAGGAGCCTAAAAAATTTAAAATCAGGAGAGGAGCCTAAGAGAGTAAAAATCAGGAGAGGAGCCTAAAAAAATAAAATCAGGAGAGGAGCCTAAAAAAATTAAAATCAGGAGAGGAGCCTAAAAAAATTAAAATCAGGAGAGGAGCCTAAAAAAATTAAAATCAGGAGAGAAGCCTAAAAAATTTAAAATCAGGAGAGGAGCCGAAAAAAATAAAATCAGGAGAGGAGCCTAAAAAAATAAAATCAGGAGAGGAGCCTAAAAAAATTAAAATCAGGAGAGGAGCCTAAAAAAATTAAAATCAGGAGAGGAGCCTAAGAGAATAAAAATCAGGAGAGGAGCCTAAAAAAATGAAAATCAGGAGAGGAGCCTAAAAAAATAAAATCAGGAGAGGAGCCTAAAAAAATAAAATCAGGAGAGGAGCCTAAAAAAATGAAAATCAGGAGAGGAGCCTAAAAAAATGAAAATCAGGAGAGGAGCCTAAAAAAATGAAAATCAGGAGAGGAGTCTAAAAAAATTAAAATCAGGAGAGAAGCCGAAAAAAATAAAATCAGGAGAGGAGCCTAAAAAAATAAAATCAGGAGAGGAGCCTAAAAAAATTAAAATCAGGAGAGGAGCCTAAAAAAATTAAAATCAGGAGAGGAGCCTAAAAAAATTAAAATCAGGAGAGGAGCCTAAGAGAATAAAAATCAGGAGAGGAGCCTAAAAAAATGAAAATCAGGAGAGGAGCCTAAGAGAGTAAAAATCAGGAGAGGAGCCTAAAAAATTTAAAATCAGGAGAGGAGCCTAAAAAAATAAAATCAGGAAAGGAGCCTAAAAAAATAAAAATCAGGAAAGGACGCTAAAAATTAAAATCAGGAGAGGAGCCTAAGAGAATAAAAATCAGGAGAGGAGCCTAAAACATTTAAAATCAGGAGAGGAGCCGAAAAAAATAAAATCAGGAGAAGAGCCGAAAAAAATTAAAATCAGGAGAGGAGCCTAAGAGAGTAAAAATCAGGAGAGGAGCCTAAAAAAATAAAATCAGGAGAGGAGCCTAAAAAAATTAAAATCAGGAGAGGAGCCTAAAAAATTTAAAATCAGGAGAGGAGCCGAAAAAAATAAAATCAGGAAAGGAGCCTAAAAAAATTAAAATCAGGAGAGGAGCCTAAAAAAATAAAATCAGGAAAGGAGCCTAATAAAATTAAAATCAGCAAAGGAGCGTAAAAAATTAAAATCAGGAAAGGACCCTAAGAGAATAAAAATCAGGAGAGGAGACTAAAACATTTAAAATCAGGAGAGGAGCCGAAAAAAATAAAATCAGGAATAGGAGCCTAAAAAAATTAAAATCAGGAGAGGAGCCTAAAAAAATAAAATCAGGAGAGGAGCCTAAGAGAGTAAAAATCAGGAGAGGAGCCTAAGAGAATAAAAATCAGGAGAGGAGCCTAAAAAAATAAAATCAGGAGAGGAGCCTAAAAAAATTAAAATCAGGAAAGGAGCCTAAAAAAATTAAAATCAGGAAAGGAGCCTAAAAAAATTAAAATCAGGAAAGGAGCCTAAAAAAATTAAAATCAGGAAAGAAGCCTAAGAGAATAAAAATCAGGAGAGGAGCCTAAAACATTTAAAATCAGGAGAGGAGCCGAAAAAAATAAAATCAGGAAACGAGCCTAAAAAAATTAAAATCAGGAGAGGAGCCTAAAAAAATAAAATCAGGAGAGGAGCCTAAAAAAATTAAAATCAGGAGAGGAGCCTAAGAGAGTAAAAATCAGGAGAGGAGCCTAAAAAAATTAAAATCAGGAGAGGAGCCTAAAAAATTAAAATCAGGAGAGGAGCCTAAGAGAATAAAAATCAAGAGAGGAGCCTAAAAAAATGAAAATCAGGAGAGGAGCCTAAAAAAATAAAATCAGGAGAGGAGCCTAAAAAAATGAAAATCAGGAGAGGAGCCTAAAAAAATAAAATCAGGAGAGGAGCCTTAAAAAATTAAAATCAGGAGAGGAGCCTAAGAGAATAAAAATCAGGAGAGGAGCCTAAAAAAATTAAAATCAGGAGAGGAGCCTAAGAGAATAAAAATCAAGAGAGGAGCCTAAAAAAATTAAAATCAGGAGAGGAGCCTAAGAGAGTAAAAATCAAGAGAGGAACCTAAAAAAATTAAAATCAGGAGAGGAGCCTAAAAAAATAAAATCAGGAGAAGAGCCTAAAAAAATTAAAATCAGGAGAGGAGCCTAAAAAATTTAAAATCAGGAGAGGAGCCTAAAAAAATTAAAATCAGGAGAGGAGCCTAAAAAAATTAAAATCAGGAGAGGAGCCTAAGAGAGTAAAAATCAAGAGAGGAACATAAAAAAATTAAAATCAGGAGAGGAGCCTAAAAAAATGAAAATCAGGACAGGAGCCTAAGAGAGTAAAAATCAAGAGAGGAACCTAAAACAATAAAATCAGGAGAGGAGCCTAAAAAATTTAAAATCAGGACAGGAGCCTAAGAGAGTAAAAATCAAGAGAGGAACCTAAAAAAATTAAAATCAGGAGAAGAGTCTAAAAAAATTAAAATCAGGAGAGGAGCCTAAAAAAATTAAAATCAGGAGAGGAGCCTAAGAGAGTAAAAATCAAGAGAGGAACCTAAAAAAATTGAAATCAGAAAAGGAGCCTAAAAAAATGAAAATCAGGAGAGAAGTCTAAATAAACTAAAATCAGGAGAGGAGCCTAAAAAAATAAAAATCAGGAGAGGAGCCTGAAAATAATAAAATCAGGAGAGGAGCCTAAGAGAATAAAAAACTCTGCCCGGCACACATGAATCCAAAGATAAAAAGTAAGTCCTTCCTTTGATGAGTCCAAATAACCTGGCACAGGATACCCCGTGCACCGGACTCATTTCAAAACTCCCTCCAGGCCAGGCACACACTTGCACCCACTCCCAACCCCTCTCTGGCTCTTTGCCCCGCACTTATCTTGCCGAGAGCCGGGGATGCGAAGCCATCTCGGATGCACAGGAGGGGCACCTGGGCTGCCTCAGAGGTTCCTGCCATCGTCACACTACGACCAGTCAACTGCGAGAAAGAAAACCAGACTCCAGATCTGACTAGCGTGCCACGTGGCCCCAGCCCCCACGATCCCTCTACTCACTCTCAACGAGGCAGGTCCTCGCGTCGCCGGCTCTCACCGGACTCGGACACTGAGGCTGTCATCTTCTGGGATACCTGAGTGAGCGAGAGACAAAATTAGAGGCCATCTCTAAAGCTGCAGTGGATCCCCGCTCCTCCTGCTGCCTCCCCAACTCACCTACAAGGCTCCTCTCTCTTCAGCTGCTCCCAACACCGCCCCTGCAAATGAAATGGGCAAAGGCTCAAACACTCAGCTCTCAAACATTTAGGGATTCCTCACAAAGAAAGCCAAAAACCTCTAAACCCTACACACTCTTTGCTACTCTACCTAGTCGGGACTCTAGACACCCCAGCAGGGCATCGCAAGACCATCCTGCTCACAGACTGGACACCCATCGGCTCCACTCTCTAAGGGAACTGACACGTTGATGTCAGACTCCGAGTCATATTCCATCTACCCACTGATCCACGGAGCAGGGCAGAGCAGGTCCAGGCTGACCCCAAGTGAGACACCCCACACCTGTGACCACACACACCACGTGACACAAAACACGCACCAGACAAAGGACGGGACACAGACCGAAACTGCTCTGCCCGGCACACGTGAATCCAAAGATAAAAAGTAAGCCCTTCCTTTGATGAGTCCAAATAACCTGGCACAGGATACCCCGTGCACCGGACTCATTTCAAAAATCCCTCCAGGCCAGGCACACACTTGCACCCACTCCCAACCCCTCTCTGGCTCTTTGCCCCGCACTTATCTTGCCGAGAGCCGGGGATGCGAAGCCATCTCTGATGCACAGGAGGGGCACCTGGGCTGCCTCAGAGGTTCCTGCCATCGTCACACTACGACCAGTCAACTGCGAGAAAGAAAACCAGACTCCAGATCTGACCAGCGTGCCACGTGGCCCCAGCCCCCACGATCCCTCTACTCACTCTCAACGAGGCAGGTCCTCGCGTCGCCGGCTCTCACCGGACTCGGACACTGAGGCTGTCATCTTCTGGGATACCTGAGTGAGCGAGAGACAAAATTAGAGGCCATCTCTAAAGCTGCAGTGGATCCCCGCTCCTCCTGCTGCCTCCCCAACTCACCTACAAGGCTCCTCTCTCTTCAGCTGCTCCCAACACCGCCCCTGCAAATGAAATGGCCAAAGGCTCAAACACTCAGCTCTCAAACATTTAGGGATTCCTCACAAAGAAAGCCAAAAACCTCTAAACCCTACACACTCTTTGCTACTCTACCTAGCCGGGACTCTAGACACCCCAGCAGGGCATCGCAAGACCATCCTGCTCACAGACTGGACACCCATCGGCTCCACTCTCTAAGGGAACTGACACGTTGATGTCAGACTCCGAGCCATATTCCATCTACCCACTGATCCACGGAGCAGGGCAGAGCAGGTCCAGGCTGACCCCAAGTGAGACACCCCACACCTGTGACCACACACACCACGTGACACAAAACACGCACCAGACAAAGGACGGGACACAGACCGAAACTGCTCTGCCCGGCACACGTGAATCCAAAGATAAAAAGTAAGCCCTTCCTTTGATGAGTCCAAATAACCTGGCACAGGATACCCCGTGCACCGGACTCATTTCAAAAATCCCTCCAGGCCAGGCACACACTTGCACCCACTCCCAACCCCTCTCTGGCTCTTTGCCCCGCACTTATCTTGCCGAGAGCCGGGGATGCAAAGCCATCTCGGATGCACAGGAGGGGCACCTGGGCTGCCTCAGGGGTTCCTGCCATCGTCACACTACGACCAGTCAACTGCGAGAAAGAAAACCAGACTCCAGATCTGACTAGCGTGCCACGTGGCCCCAGCCCCCACGATCCCTCTACTCACTCTCAACGAGGCAGGTCCTCGCGTCGCCGGCTCTCACCGGACTCGGACACTAAGGCTGTCATCTTCTGGGATACCTGAGTGAGCGAGAGACAAAATTAGAGGCCATCTCTAAAGCTGCAGTGGATCCCCGCTCCTCCTGCTGCCTCCCCAACTCACCTACAAGGCTCCTCTCTCTTCAGCTGCTCCCAACACCGCCCCTGCAAATGAAATGGCCAAAGGCTCAAACACTCAGCTCTCAAACGTTTAGGGATTCCTCACAAAGAAAGCCAAAAACCTCTAAACCCTACACACTCTTTGCTACTCTACCTAGCCGGGACTCTAGACACCCCAGCAGGGCATCGCAAGACCATCCTGCTCACAGACTGGACACCCATCGGCTCCACTCTCTAAGGGAACTGACACGTTGATGTCAGACTCCGAGCCATATTCCATCTACCCACTGATCCACGGAGCAGGGCAGAGCAGGTCCAGGCTGACCCCAAGTGAGACACCCCACACCTGTGACCACACACACCACGTGACACAAAACACGCACCAGACAAAGGACGGGACACAGACCGAAACTGCTCTGCCCGGCACACGTGAATCCAAAGAGAAAAAGTAAGCCCTTCCTTTGATGAGTCCAAATAACCTGGCACAGGATACCCCGTGCACCGGACTCATTTCAAAAATCCCTCCAGGCCAGGCACACACTTGCACCCACTCCCAACCCCTCTCTGGCTCTTTGCCCCGCACTTATCTTGCCGAGAGCCGGGGATGCGAAGCCATCTCTGATGCACAGGAGGGGCACCTGGGCTGCCTCAGAGGTTCCTGCCATCGTCACACTACGACCAGTCAACTGCGAGAAAAAAAACCAGACTCCAGATCTGACTAGCGTGCCAGGTGGCCCCAGCCCCCACGATCCCTCTACTCACTCTCAACGAGGCAGGTCCTCGTGTCGCCGGCTCTCACCGGACTCGGACACTGAGGCTGTCATCTTCTGGGATACCTGAGTGAGCGAGAGACAAAATTAGAGGCCATCTCTAAAGCTGCAGTGGATCCCCGCTCCTCCTGCTGCCTCCCCAACTCACCTACAAGGCTCCTCTCTCTTCAGCTGCTCCCAACACCGCCCCTGCAAATGAAATGGGCAAAGGCTCAAACACTCAGCTCTCAAACATTTAGGGATTCCTCACAAAGAAAGCCAAAAACCTCTAAACCCTACACACTCTTTGCTACTCTACCTAGCCGGGACTCTAGACACCCCAGCAGGGCATCGCAAGACCATCCTGCTCACAGACTGGACACCCATCGGCTCCACTCTCTAAGGAAACTGACACGTTGATGTCAGACTCCGAGCCATATTCCATCTACCCACTGATCCACGGAGCAGGGCAGAGCAGGTCCAGGCTGACCCCAAGTGAGACATCCCCTACCTGTGACCACACACACCACGTGACACAAAACACGCACCAGACAAAGGACGGGACACAGACCGAAACTGCTCTGCCCGGCACACGTGAATCCAAAGATAAAAAGTAAGCCCTTCCTTTGATGAGTCCAAATAACCTGGCACAGGATACCCCGTGCACCGGACTCATTTCAAAAATCCCTCCAGGCCAGGCACACACTTGCACCCACTCCCAACCCCTCTCTGGCTCTTTGCCCCGCACTTATCTTGCCGAGAGCCGGGGATGCGAAGCCATCTCGGATGCACAGGAGGGGCACCTGGGCTGCCTCAGGGGTTCCTGCCATCGTCACACTACGACCAGTCAACTGCGAGAAAGAAAACCAGACTCCAGATCTGACTAGCGTGCCACGTGGCCCCAGCCCCCACGATCCCTCTACTCACTCTCAACGAGGCAGGTCCTCGCGTCGCCGGCTCTCACCGGACTCGGACACTGAGGCTGTCATCTTCTGGGATACCTGAGTGAGCGAGAGACAAAATTAGAGGCCATCTCTAAAGCTGCAGTGGATCCCCGCTCCTCCTGCTGCCTCCCCAACTCACCTACAAGGCTCCTCTCTCTTCAGCTGCTCCCAACACCGCCCCTGCAAATGAAATGGCCAAAGGCTCAAACACTCAGCTCTCAAACATTTAGGGATTCCTCACAAAGAAAGCCAAAAACCTCTAAACCCTACACACTCTTTGCTACTCTACCTAGCCGGGACTCTAGACACCCCAGCAGGGCATCGCAAGACCATCCTGCTCACAGACTGGACACCCATCGGCTCCACTCTCTAAGGGAACTGACACGTTGATGTCAGACTCCGAGCCATATTCCATCTACCCACTGATCCACGGAGCAGGGCAGAGCAGGTCCAGGCTGACCCCAAGTGAGACACCCCACACCTGTGACCACACACACCACGTGACACAAAACACGCACCAGACAAAGGACGGGACACAGACCAAAACTGCTCTGCCCGGCACACGTGAATCCAAAGATAAAAAGTAAGCCCTTCCTTTGATGAGTCCAAATAACCTGGCACAGGATACCCCGTGCACCGGACTCATTTCAAAAATCCCTCCAGGCCAGGCACACACTTGCACCCACTCCCAACCCCTCTCTGGCTCTTTGCCCCGCACTTATCTTGCCGAGAGCCGGGGATGCGAAGCCATCTCTGATGCACAGGAGGGGCACCTGGGCTGCCTCAGAGGTTCCTGCCATCGTCACACTACGACCAGTCAACTGCGAGAAAGAAAACCAGACTCCAGATCTGACTAGCGTGCCACGTGGCCCCAGCCCCCACGATCCCTCTACTCACTCTCAACGAGGCAGGTCCTCGCGTCGCCGGCTCTCACCGGACTCGGACACTGAGGCTGTCATCTTCTGGGATACCTGAGTGAGCGAGAGACAAAATTAGAGGCCATCTCTAAAGCTGCAGTGGATCCCCGCTCCTCCTGCTGCCTCCCCAACTCACCTACAAGGCTCCTCTCTCTTCAGCTGCTCCCAACACCGCCCCTGCAAATGAAATGGCCAAAGGCTCAAACACTCAGCTCTCAAACATTTAGGGATTCCTCACAAAGAAAGCCAAAAACCTCTAAACCCTACACACTCTTTGCTACTCTACCTAGCCGGGACTCTAGACACCCCAGCAGGGCATCGCAAGACCATCCTGCTCACAGACTGGACACCCATCGGCTCCACTCTCTAAGGGAACTGACACGTTGATGTCAGACTCCGAGCCATATTCCATCTACCCACTGATCCACGGAGCAGGGCAGAGCAGGTCCAGGCTGACCCCAAGTGAGACACCCCACACCTGTGACCACACACACCACGTGACACAAAACACGCACCAGACAAAGGACGGGACACAGACCGAAACTGCTCTGCCCGGCACACGTGAATCCAAAGATAAAAAGTAAGCCCTTCCTTTGATGAGTCCAAATAACCTGGCACAGGATACCCCGTGCACCGGACTCATTTCAAAAATCCCTCCAGGCCAGGCACACACTTGCACCCACTCCCAACCCCTCTCTGGCTCTTTGCCCCGCACTTATCTTGCCGAGAGCCGGGGATGCGAAGCCATCTCGGATGCACAGGAGGGGCACCTGGGCTGCCTCAGAGGTTCCTGCCATCGTCACACTACGACCAGTCAACTGCGAGAAAGAAAACCAGACTCCAGATCTGACTAGCGTGCCACGTGGCCCCAGCCCCCACGATCCCTCTACTCACTCTCAACGAGGCAGGTCCTCGCGTCGCCGGCTCTCACCGGACTCGGACACTGAGGCTGTCATCTTCTGGGATACCTGAGTGAGCGAGAGACAAAATTAGAGGCCATCTCTAAAGCTGCAGTGGATCCCCGCTCCTCCTGCTGCCTCCCCAACTCACCTACAAGGCTCCTCTCTCTTCAGCTGCTCCCAACACCGCCCCTGCAAATGAAATGGCCAAAGGCTCAAACACTCAGCTCTCAAACATTTAGGGATTCCTCACAAAGAAAGCCAAAAACCTCTAAACCCTACACACTCTTTGCTACTCTACCTAGCCGGGACTCTAGACACCCCAGCAGGGCATCGCAAGACCATCCTGCTCACAGACTGGACACCCATCGGCTCCACTCTCTAAGGGAACTGACACGTTGATGTCAGACTCCGAGCCATATTCCATCTACCCACTGATCCACGGAGCAGGGCAGAGCAGGTCCAGGCTGACCCCAAGTGAGACACCCCACACCTGTGACCACACACACCACGTGACACAAAACACGCACCAGACAAAGGACGGGACACAGACCGAAACTGCTCTGCCCGGCACACGTGAATCCAAAGATAAAAAGTAAGCCCTTCCTTTGATGAGTCCAAATAACCTGGCACAGGATACCCCGTGCACCGGACTCATTTCAAAAATCCCTCCAGGCCAGGCACACACTTGCACCCACTCCCAACCCCTCTCTGGCTCTTCGCCCCGCACTTATCTTGCCGAGAGCCGGGGATGCAAAGCCATCTCGGATGCACAGGAGGGGCACCTGGGCTGCCTCAGGGGTTCCTGCCATCGTCACACTACGACCAGTCAACTGCGAGAAAGAAAACCAGACTCCAGATCTGACTAGCGTGCCACGTGGCCCCAGCCCCCACGATCCCTCTACTCACTCTCAACGAGGCAGGTCCTCGCGTCGCCGGCTCTCACCGGACTCGGACACTGAGGCTGTCATCTTCTGGGATACCTGAGTGAGCGAGAGACAAAATTAGAGGCCATCTCTAAAGCTGCAGTGGATCCCCGCTCCTCCTGCTGCCTCCCCAACTCACCTACAAGGCTCCTCTCTCTTCAGCTGCTCCCAACACCGCCCCTGCAAATGAAATGGGCAAAGGCTCAAACACTCAGCTCTCAAACATTTAGGGATTCCTCACAAAGAAAGCCAAAAACCTCTAAACCCTACACACTCTTTGCTACTCTACCTAGCCGGGACTCTAGACACCCCAGCAGGGCATCGCAAGACCATCCTGCTCACAGACTGGACACCCATCGGCTCCACTCTCTAAGGGAACTGACACGTTGATGTCAGACTCCGAGCCATATTCCATCTACCCACTGATCCACGGAGCAGGGCAGAGCAGGTCCAGGCTGACCCCAAGTGAGACATCCCCTACCTGTGACCACACACACCACGTGACACAAAACACGCACCAGACAAAGGACGGGACACAGACCGAAACTGCTCTGCCCGGCACACGTGAATCCAAAGATAAAAAGTAAGCCCTTCCTTTGATGAGTCCAAATAACCTGGCACAGGATACCCCGTGCACCGGACTCATTTCAAAAATCCCTCCAGGCCAGGCACACACTTGCACCCACTCCCAACCCCTCTCTGGCTCTTCGCCCCGCACTTATCTTGCCGAGAGCCGGGGATGCAAAGCCATCTCGGATGCACAGGAGGGGCACCTGGGCTGCCTCAGGGGTTCCTGCCATCGTCACACTACGACCAGTCAACTGCGAGAAAGAAAACCAGACTCCAGATCTGACTAGCGTGCCACGTGGCCCCAGCCCCCACGATCCCTCTACTCACTCTCAACGAGGCAGGTCCTCGCGTCGCCGGCTCTCACCGGACTCGGACACTGAGGCTGTCATCTTCTGGGATACCTGAGTGAGCGAGAGACAAAATTAGAGGCCATCTCTAAAGCTGCAGTGGATCCCCGCTCCTCCTGCTGCCTCCCCAACTCACCTACAAGGCTCCTCTCTCTTCAGCTGCTCCCAACACCGCCCCTGCAAATGAAATGGCCAAAGGCTCAAACACTCAGCTCTCAAACATTTAGGGATTCCTCACAAAGAAAGCCAAAAACCTCTAAACCCTACACACTCTTTGCTACTCTACCTAGCCGGGACTCTAGACACCCCAGCAGGGCATCGCAAGACCATCCTGCTCACAGACTGGACACCCATCGGCTCCACTCTCTAAGGGAACTGACACGTTGATGTCAGACTCCGAGTCATATTCCATCTACCCACTGATCCACGGAGCAGGGCAGAGCAGGTCCAGGCTGACCCCAAGTGAGACATCCCCTACCTGTGACCACACACACCACGTGACACAAAACACGCACCAGACAAAGGACGGGACACAGACCGAAACTGCTCTGCCCGGCACACGTGAATCCAAAGAGAAAAAGTAAACCCTTCCTTTGATGAGTCCAAATAACCTGGCACAGGATACCCCGTGCACCGGACTCATTTCAAAAATCCCTCCAGGCCAGGCACACACTTGCACCCACTCCCAACCCCTCTCTGGCTCTTTGCCCCGCACTTATCTTGCCGAGAGCCGGGGATGCGAAGCCATCTCGGATGCACAGGAGGGGCACCTGGGCTGCCTCAGAGGTTCCTGCCATCGTCACACTACGACCAGTCAACTGCGAGAAAGAAAACCAGACTCCAGATCTGACTAGCGTGCCACGTGGCCCCAGCCCCCACGATCCCTCTACTCACTCTCAACGAGGCAGGTCCTCGCGTCGCCGGCTCTCACCGGACTCGGACACTGAGGCTGTCATCTTCTGGGATACCTGAGTGAGCGAGAGACAAAATTAGAGGCCATCTCTAAAGCTGCAGTGGATCCCCGCTCCTCCTGCTGCCTCCCCAACTCACCTACAAGGCTCCTCTCTCTTCAGCTGCTCCCAAGACCACCCCTGCAAATGAAATGGCCAAAGGCTCAAACACTCAGCTCTCAAACATTTAGGGATTCCTCACAAAGAAAGCCAAAAACCTCTAAACCCTACACACTCTTTGCTACTCTACCTAGCCGGGACTCTAGACACACCAGCAGGGCATCGCAAGACCATCCTGCTCACAGACTGGACACCCATCGGCTCCACTCTCTAAGGGAACTGACACGTTGATGTCAGACTCCGAGCCATATTCCATCTACCCACTGATCCACGGAGCAGGGCAGAGCAGGTCCAGGCTGACCCCAAGTGAGACATCCCCTACCTGTGACCACACACACCACGTGACACAAAACACGCACCAGACAAAGGACGGGACACAGACCGAAACTGCTCTGCCCGGCACACGTGAATCCAAAGATAAAAAGTAAGCCCTTCCTTTGATGAGTCCAAATAACCTGGCACAGGATACCCCGTGCACCGGACTCATTTCAAAAATCCCTCCAGGCCAGGCACACACTTGCACCCACTCCCAACCCCTCTCTGGCTCTTTGCCCCGCACTTATCTTGCCGAGAGCCGGGGATGCAAAGCCATCTCGGATGCACAGGAGGGGCACCTGGGCTGCCTCAGGGGTTCCTGCCATCGTCACACTACGACCAGTCAACTGCGAGAAAGAAAACCAGACTCCAGATCTGACTAGCGTGCCACGTGGCCCCAGCCCCCACGATCCCTCTACTCACTCTCAACGAGGCAGGTCCTCGCGTCGCCGGCTCTCACCGGACTCGGACACTGAGGCTGTCATCTTCTGGGATACCTGAGTGAGCGAGAGACAAAATTAGAGGCCATCTCTAAAGCTGCAGTGGATCCCCGCTCCTCCTGCTGCCTCCCCAACTCACCTACAAGGCTCCTCTCTCTTCAGCTGCTCCCAACACCGCCCCTGCAAATGAAATGGCCAAAGGCTCAAACACTCAGCTCTCAAACATTTAGGGATTCCTCACAAAGAAAGCCAAAAACCTCTAAACCCTACACACTCTTTGCTACTCTACCTAGCCGGGACTCTAGACACCCCAGCAGGGCATCGCAAGACCATCCTGCTCACAGACTGGACACCCATCGGCTCCACTCTCTAAGGGAACTGACACGTTGATGTCAGACTCCGAGCCATATTCCATCTACCCACTGATCCACGGAGCAGGGCAGAGCAGGTCCAGGCTGACCCCAAGTGAGACATCCCCTACCTGTGACCACACACACCACGTGACACAAAACACGCACCAGACAAAGGACGGGACACAGACCGAAACTGCTCTGCCCGGCACACGTGAATCCAAAGAGAAAAAGTAAACCCTTCCTTTGATGAGTCCAAATAACCTGGCACAGGATACCCCGTGCACCGGACTCATTTCAAAAATCCCTCCAGGCCAGGCACACACTTGCACCCACTCCCAACCCCTCTCTGGCTCTTTGCCCCGCACTTATCTTGCCGAGAGCCGGGGATGCGAAGCCATCTCGGATGCACAGGAGGGGCACCTGGGCTGCCTCAGAGGTTCCTGCCATCGTCACACTACGACCAGTCAACTGCGAGAAAGAAAACCAGACTCCAGATCTGACTAGCGTGCCACGTGGCCCCAGCCCCCACGATCCCTCTACTCACTCTCAACGAGGCAGGTCCTCGCGTCGCCGGCTCTCACCGGACTCGGACACTGAGGCTGTCATCTTCTGGGATACCTGAGTGAGCGAGAGACAAAATTAGAGGCCATCTCTAAAGCTGCAGTGGATCCCCGCTCCTCCTGCTGCCTCCCCAACTCACCTACAAGGCTCCTCTCTCTTCAGCTGCTCCCAAGACCACCCCTGCAAATGAAATGGCCAAAGGCTCAAACACTCAGCTCTCAAACATTTAGGGATTCCTCACAAAGAAAGCCAAAAACCTCTAAACCCTACACACTCTTTGCTACTCTACCTAGCCGGGACTCTAGACACACCAGCAGGGCATCGCAAGACCATCCTGCTCACAGACTGGACACCCATCGGCTCCACTCTCTAAGGGAACTGACACGTTGATGTCAGACTCCGAGCCATATTCCATCTACCCACTGATCCACGGAGCAGGGCAGAGCAGGTCCAGGCTGACCCCAAGTGAGACATCCCCTACCTGTGACCACACACACCACGTGACACAAAACACGCACCAGACAAAGGACGGGACACAGACCGAAACTGCTCTGCCCGGCACACGTGAATCCAAAGATAAAAAGTAAGCCCTTCCTTTGATGAGTCCAAATAACCTGGCACAGGATACCCCGTGCACCGGACTCATTTCAAAAATCCCTCCAGGCCAGGCACACACTTGCACCCACTCCCAACCCCTCTCTGGCTCTTTGCCCCGCACTTATCTTGCCGAGAGCTGGGGATGCAAAGCCATCTCGGATGCACAGGAGGGGCACCTGGGCTGCCTCAGGGGTTCCTGCCATCGTCACACTACGACCAGTCAACTGCGAGAAAGAAAACCAGACTCCAGATCTGACTAGCGTGCCACGTGGCCCCAGCCCCCACGATCCCTCTACTCACTCTCAACGAGGCAGGTCCTCGCGTCGCCGGCTCTCACCGGACTCGGACACTGAGGCTGTCATCTTCTGGGATACCTGAGTGAGCGAGAGACAAAATTAGAGGCCATCTCTAAAGCTGCAGTGGATCCCCGCTCCTCCTGCTGCCTCCCCAACTCACCTACAAGGCTCCTCTCTCTTCAGCTGCTCCCAACACCGCCCCTGCAAATGAAATGGCCAAAGGCTCAAACACTCAGCTCTCAAACATTTAGGGATTCCTCACAAAGAAAGCCAAAAACCTCTAAACCCTACACACTCTTTGCTACTCTACCTAGCCGGGACTCTAGACACCCCAGCAGGGCATCGCAAGACCATCCTGCTCACAGACTGGACACCCATCGGCTCCACTCTCTAAGGGAACTGACACGTTGATGTCAGACTCCGAGCCATATTCCATCTACCCACTGATCCACGGAGCAGGGCAGAGCAGGTCCAGGCTGACCCCAAGTGAGACACCCCACACCTGTGACCACACACACCACGTGACACAAAACACGCACCAGACAAAGGACGGGACACAGACCGAAACTGCTCTGCCCGGCACACGTGAATCCAAAGATAAAAAGTAAGCCCTTCCTTTGATGAGTCCAAATAACCTGGCACAGGATACCCCGTGCACCGGACTCATTTCAAAAATCCCTCCAGGCCAGGCACACACTTGCACCCACTCCCAACCCCTCTCTGGCTCTTCGCCCCGCACTTATCTTGCCGAGAGCCGGGGATGCAAAGCCATCTCGGATGCACAGGAGGGGCACCTGGGCTGCCTCAGGGGTTCCTGCCATCGTCACACTACGACCAGTCAACTGCGAGAAAGAAAACCAGACTCCAGATCTGACTAGCGTGCCACGTGGCCCCAGCCCCCACGATCCCTCTACTCACTCTCAACGAGGCAGGTCCTCGCGTCGCCGGCTCTCACCGGACTCGGACACTGAGGCTGTCATCTTCTGGGATACCTGAGTGAGCGAGAGACAAAATTAGAGGCCATCTCTAAAGCTGCAGTGGATCCCCGCTCCTCCTGCTGCCTCCCCAACTCACCTACAAGGCTCCTCTCTCTTCAGCTGCTCCCAAGACCACCCCTGCAAATGAAATGGCCAAAGGCTCAAACACTCAGCTCTCAAACATTTAGGGATTCCTCAAAACGAAAGCCAAAAACCTCTAAACCCTACACACTCTTTGCTACTCTACCTAGCCGGGACTCTAGACACCCCAGCAGGGCATCGCAAGACCATCCTGCTCACAGACTGGACACCCATCGGCTCCACTCTCTAAGGGAACTGACACGTTGATGTCAGACTCCGAGCCATATTCCATCTACCCACTGATCCACGGAGCAGGGCAGAGCAGGTCCAGGCTGACCCCAAGTGAGACATCCCCTACCTGTGACCACACACACCACGTGACACAAAACACGCACCAGACAAAGGACGGGACACAGACCGAAACTGCTCTGCCCGGCACACGTGAATCCAAAGATAAAAAGTAAGCCCTTCCTTTGATGAGTCCAAATAACCTGGCACAGGATACCCCGTGCACCGGACTCATTTCAAAAATCCCTCCAGGCCAGGCACACACTTGCACCCACTCCCAACCCCTCTCTGGCTCTTTGCCCCGCACTTATCTTGCCGAGAGCCGGGGATGCGAAGCCATCTCGGATGCACAGGAGGGGCACCTGGGCTGCCTCAGGGGTTCCTGCCATCGTCACACTACGACCAGTCAACTGCGAGAAAGAAAACCAGACTCCAGATCTGACTAGCGTGCCACGTGGCCCCAGCCCCCACGATCCCTCGACTCACTCTCAACGAGGCAGGTCCTCGCGTCGCCGGCTCTCACCGGACTCGGACACTGAGGCTGTCATCTTCTGGGATACCTGAGTGAGCGAGAGACAAAATTAGAGGCCATCTCTAAAGCTGCAGTGGATCCCCGCTCCTCCTGCTGCCTCCCCAACTCACCTACAAGGCTCCTCTCTCTTCAGCTGCTCCCAACACCGCCCCTGCAAATGAAATGGCCAAAGGCTCAAACACTCAGCTCTCAAACATTTAGGGATTCCTCACAAAGAAAGCCAAAAACCTCTAAACCCTACACACTCTTTGCTACTCTACCTAGCCGGGACTCTAGACACCCCAGCAGGGCATCGCAAGACCATCCTGCTCACAGACTGGACACCCATCGGCTCCACTCTCTAAGGGAACTGACACGTTGATGTCAGACTCCGAGCCATATTCCATCTACCCACTGATCCACGGAGCAGGGCAGAGCAGGTCCAGGCTGACCCCAAGTGAGACATCCCCTACCTGTGACCACACACACCACGTGACACAAAACACGCACCAGACAAAGGACGGGACACAGACCGAAACTGCTCTGCCCGGCACACGTGAATCCAAAGAGAAAAAGTAAACCCTTCCTTTGATGAGTCCAAATAACCTGGCACAGGATACCCCGTGCACCGGACTCATTTCAAAAATCCCTCCAGGCCAGGCACACACTTGCACCCACTCCCAACCCCTCTCTGGCTCTTTGCCCCGCACTTATCTTGCCGAGAGCCGGGGATGCGAAGCCATCTCTGATGCACAGGAGGGGCACCTGGGCTGCCTCAGAGGTTCCTGCCATCGTCACACTACGACCAGTCAACTGCGAGAAAGAAAACCAGACTCCAGATCTGACTAGCGTGCCACGTGGCCCCAGCCCCCACGATCCCTCTACTCACTCTCAACGAGGCAGGTCCTCGCGTCGCCGGCTCTCACCGGACTCGGACACTGAGGCTGTCATCTTCTGGGATACCTGAGTGAGCGAGAGACAAAATTAGAGGCCATCTCTAAAGCTGCAGTGGATCCCCGCTCCTCCTGCTGCCTCCCCAACTCACCTACAAGGCTCCTCTCTCTTCAGCTGCTCCCAAGACCACCCCTGCAAATGAAATGGCCAAAGGCTCAAACACTCAGCTCTCAAACATTTAGGGATTCCTCACAAAGAAAGCCAAAAACCTCTAAACCCTACACACTCTTTGCTACTCTACCTAGCCGGGACTCTAGACACCCCAGCAGGGCATCGCAAGACCATCCTGCTCACAGACTGGACACCCATCGGCTCCACTCTCTAAGGGAACTGACACGTTGATGTCAGACTCCGAGCCATATTCCATCTACCCACTGATCCACGGAGCAGGGCAGAGCAGGTCCAGGCTGACCCCAAGTGAGACATCCCCTACCTGTGACCACACACACCACGTGACACAAAACACGCACCAGACAAAGGACGGGACACAGACCGAAACTGCTCTGCCCGGCACACGTGAATCCAAAGATAAAAAGTAAGCCCTTCCTTTGATGAGTCCAAATAACCTGGCACAGGATACCCCGTGCACCGGACTCATTTCAAAAATCCCTCCAGGCCAGGCACACACTTGCACCCACTCCCAACCCCTCTCTGGCTCTTAGCCCCGCACTTATCTTGCCGAGAGCCGGGGATGCGAAGCCATCTCTGATGCACAGGAGGGGCACCTGGGCTGCCTCAGAGGTTCCTGCCATCGTCACACTACGACCAGTCAACTGCGAGAAAGAAAACCAGACTCCAGATCTGACTAGCGTGCCACGTGGCCCCAGCCCCCACGATCCCTCTACTCACTCTCAACGAGGCAGGTCCTCGCGTCGCCGGCTCTCACCGGACTCGGACACTGAGGCTGTCATCTTCTGGGATACCTGAGTGAGCGAGAGACAAAATTAGAGGCCATCTCTAAAGCTGCAGTGGATCCCCGCTCCTCCTGCTGCCTCCCCAACTCACCTACAAGGCTCCTCTCTCTTCAGCTGCTCCCAACACCGCCCCTGCAAATGAAATGGGCAAAGGCTCAAACACTCAGCTCTCAAACATTTAGGGATTCCTCAAAACGAAAGCCAAAAACCTCTAAACCCTACACACTCTTTGCTACTCTACCTAGCCGGGACTCTAGACACCCCAGCAGGGCATCGCAAGACCATCCTGCTCACAGACTGGACACCCATCGGCTCCACTCTCTAAGGGAACTGACACGTTGATGTCAGACTCCGAGCCATATTCCATCTACCCACTGATCCACGGAGCAGGGCAGAGCAGGTCCAGGCTGACCCCAAGTGAGACACCCCACACCTGTGACCACACACACCACGTGACACAAAACACGCACCAGACAAAGGACGGGACACAGACCGAAACTGCTCTGCCCGGCACACGTGAATCCAAAGATAAAAAGTAAGCCCTTCCTTTGATGAGTCCAAATAACCTGGCACAGGATACCCCGTGCACCGGACTCATTTCAAAAATCCCTCCAGGCCAGGCACACACTTGCACCCACTCCCAACCCCTCTCTGGCTCTTTGCCCCGCACTTATCTTGCCGAGAGCCGGGGATGCGAAGCCATCTCGGATGCACAGGAGGGGCACCTGGGCTGCCTCAGAGGTTCCTGCCATCGTCACACTACGACCAGTCAACTGCGAGAAAGAAAACCAGACTCCAGATCTGACTAGCGTGCCACGTGGCCCCAGCCCCCACGATCCCTCTACTCACTCTCAACGAGGCAGGTCCTCGCGTCGCCGGCTCTCACCGGACTCGGACACTGAGGCTGTCATCTTCTGGGATACCTGAGTGAGCGAGAGACAAAATTAGAGGCCATCTCTAAAGCTGCAGTGGATCCCCGCTCCTCCTGCTGCCTCCCCAACTCACCTACAAGGCTCCTCTCTCTTCAGCTGCTCCCAACACCGCCCCTGCAAATGAAATGGCCAAAGGCTCAAACACTCAGCTCTCAAACATTTAGGGATTCCTCAAAACGAAAGCCAAAAACCTCTAAACCCTACACACTCTTTGCTACTCTACCTAGCCGGGACTCTAGACACCCCAGCAGGGCATCGCAAGACCATCCTGCTCACAGACTGGACACCCATCGGCTCCACTCTCTAAGGGAACTGACACGTTGATGTCAGACTCCGAGCCATATTCCATCTACCCACTGATCCACGGAGCAGGGCAGAGCAGGTCCAGGCTGACCCCAAGTGAGACACCCCACACCTGTGACCACACACACCACGTGACACAAAACACGCACCAGACAAAGGACGGGACACAGACCGAAACTGCTCTGCCCGGCACACGTGAATCCAAAGATAAAAAGTAAGCCCTTCCTTTGATGAGTCCAAATAACCTGGCACAGGATACCCCGTGCACCGGACTCATTTCAAAAATCCCTCCAGGCCAGGCACACACTTGCACCCACTCCCAACCCCTCTCTGGCTCTTTGCCCCGCACTTATCTTGCCGAGAGCCGGGGATGCGAAGCCATCTCGGATGCACAGGAGGGGCACCTGGGCTGCCTCAGGGGTTCCTGCCATCGTCACACTACGACCAGTCAACTGCGAGAAAGAAAACCAGACTCCAGATCTGACTAGCGTGCCACGTGGCCCCAGCCCCCACGATCCCTCTACTCACTCTCAACGAGGCAGGTCCTCGCGTCGCCGGCTCTCACCGGACTCGGACACTGAGGCTGTCATCTTCTGGGATACCTGAGTGAGCGAGAGACAAAATTAGAGGCCATCTCTAAAGCTGCAGTGGATCCCCGCTCCTCCTGCTGCCTCCCCAACTCACCTACAAGGCTCCTCTCTCTTCAGCTGCTCCCAACACCGCCCCTGCAAATGAAATGGCCAAAGGCTCAAACACTCAGCTCTCAAACATTTAGGGATTCCTCACAAAGAAAGCCAAAAACCTCTAAACCCTACACACTCTTTGCTACTCTACCTAGCCGGGACTCTAGACACCCCAGCAGGGCATCGCAAGACCATCCTGCTCACAGACTGGACACCCATCGGCTCCACTCTCTAAGGGAACTGACACGTTGATGTCAGACTCCGAGCCATATTCCATCTACCCACTGATCCACGGAGCAGGGCAGAGCAGGTCCAGGCTGACCCCAAGTGAGACACCCCACACCTGTGACCACACACACCACGTGACACAAAACACGCACCAGACAAAGGACGGGACACAGACCGAAACTGCTCTGCCCGGCACACGTGAATCCAAAGATAAAAAGTAAGCCCTTCCTTTGATGAGTCCAAATAACCTGGCACAGGATACCCCGTGCACCGGACTCATTTCAAAAATCCCTCCAGGCCAGGCACACACTTGCACCCACTCCCAACCCCTCTCTGGCTCTTTGCCCCGCACTTATCTTGCCGAGAGCCGGGGCGCGAAGCCATCTCGGATGCACAGGAGGGGCACCTGGGCTGCCTCAGGGGTTCCTGCCATCGTCACACTACGACCAGTCAACTGCGAGAAAGAAAACCAGACTCCAGATCTGACTAGCGTGCCACGTGGCCCCAGCCCCCACGATCCCTCTACTCACTCTCAACGAGGCAGGTCCTCGCGTCGCCGGCTCTCACCGGACTCGGACACTGAGGCTGTCATCTTCTGGGATACCTGAGTGAGCGAGAGACAAAATTAGAGGCCATCTCTAAAGCTGCAGCGGATCCCCGCTCCTCCTGCTGCCTCCCCAACTCACCTACAAGGCTCCTCTCTCTTCAGCTGCTCCCAACACCGCCCCTGCAAATGAAATGGCCAAAGGCTCAAACACTCAGCTCTCAAACATTTAGGGATTCCTCACAAAGAAAGCCAAAAACCTCTAAACCCTACACACTCTTTGCTACTCTACCTAGCCGGGACTCTAGACACCCCAGCAGGGCATCGCAAGACCATCCTGCTCACAGACTGGACACCCATCGGCTCCACTCTCTAAGGGAACTGACACGTTGATGTCAGACTCCGAGTCATATTCCATCTACCCACTGATCCACGGAGCAGGGCAGAGCAGGTCCAGGCTGACCCCAAGTGAGACATCCCCTACCTGTGACCACACACACCACGTGACACAAAACACGCACCAGACAAAGGACGGGACACAGACCGAAACTGCTCTGCCCGGCACACGTGAATCCAAAGATAAAAAGTAAACCCTTCCTTTGATGAGTCCAAATAACCTGGCACAGGATACCCCGTGCACCGGACTCATTTCAAAAATCCCTCCAGGCCAGGCACACACTTGCACCCACTCCCAACCCCTCTCTGGCTCTTTGCCCCGCACTTATCTTGCCGAGAGCCGGGGATGCGAAGCCATCTCTGATGCACAGGAGGGGCACCTGGGCTGCCTCAGAGGTTCCTGCCATCGTCACACTACGACCAGTCAACTGCGAGAAAGAAAACCAGACTCCAGATCTGACTAGCGTGCCACGTGGCCCCAGCCCCCACGATCCCTCTACTCACTCTCAACGAGGCAGGTCCTCGCGTCGCCGGCTCTCACCGGACTCGGACACTGAGGCTGTCATCTTCTGGGATACCTGAGTGAGCGAGAGACAAAATTAGAGGCCATCTCTAAAGCTGCAGTGGATCCCCGCTCCTCCTGCTGCCTCCCCAACTCACCTACAAGGCTCCTCTCTCTTCAGCTGCTCCCAAGACCACCCCTGCAAATGAAATGGCCAAAGGCTCAAACACTCAGCTCTCAAACATTTAGGGATTCCTCACAAAGAAAGCCAAAAACCTCTAAACCCTACACACTCTTTGCTACTCTACCTAGCCGGGACTCTAGACACCCCAGCAGGGCATCGCAAGACCATCCTGCTCACAGACTGGACACCCATCGGCTCCACTCTCTAAGGGAACTGACACGTTGATGTCAGACTCCGAGCCATATTCCATCTACCCACTGATCCACGGAGCAGGGCAGAGCAGGTCCAGGCTGACCCCAAGTGAGACATCCCCTACCTGTGACCACACACACCACGTGACACAAAACACGCACCAGACAAAGGACGGGACACAGACCGAAACTGCTCTGCCCGGCACACGTGAATCCAAAGATAAAAAGTAAGCCCTTCCTTTGATGAGTCCAAATAACCTGGCACAGGATACCCCGTGCACCGGACTCATTTCAAAAATCCCTCCAGGCCAGGCACACACTTGCACCCACTCCCAACCCCTCTCTGGCTCTTTGCCCCGCACTTATCTTGCCGAGAGCCGGGGATGCGAAGCCATCTCGGATGCACAGGAGGGGCACCTGGGCTGCCTCAGGGGTTCCTGCCATCGTCACACTACGACCAGTCAACTGCGAGAAAGAAAACCAGACTCCAGATCTGACTAGCGTGCCACGTGGCCCCAGCCCCCACGATCCCTCTACTCACTCTCAACGAGGCAGGTCCTCGCGTCGCCGGCTCTCACCGGACTCGGACACTGAGGTTGTCATCTTCTGGGATACCTGAGTGAGCGAGAGACAAAATTAGAGGCCATCTCTAAAGCTGCAGTGGATCCCCGCTCCTCCTGCTGCCTCCCCAACTCACCTACAAGGCTCCTCTCTCTTCAGCTGCTCCCAACACCGCCCCTGCAAATGAAATGGCCAAAGGCTCAAACACTCAGCTCTCAAACATTTAGGGATTCCTCACAAAGAAAGCCAAAAACCTCTAAACCCTACACACTCTTTGCTACTCTACCTAGCCGGGACTCTAGACACCCCAGCAGGGCATCGCAAGACCATCCTGCTCACAGACTGGACACCCATCGGCTCCACTCTCTAAGGGAACTGACACGTTGATGTCAGACTCCGAGCCATATTCCATCTACCCACTGATGCACGGAGCAGGGCAGAGCAGGTCCAGGCTGACCCCAAGTGAGACATCCCCTACCTGTGACCACACACACCACGTGACACAAAACACGCACCAGACAAAGGACGGGACACAGACCGAAACTGCTCTGCCCGGCACACGTGAATCCAAAGATAAAAAGTAAGCCCTTCCTTTGATGAGTCCAAATAACCTGGCACAGGATACCCCGTGCACCGGACTCATTTCAAAAATCCCTCCAGGCCAGGCACACACTTGCACCCACTCCCAACCCCTCTCTGGCTCTTTGCCCCGCACTTATCTTGCCGAGAGCCGGGGATGCGAAGCCATCTCGGATGCACAGGAGGGGCACCTGGGCTGCCTCAGAGGTTCCTGCCATCGTCACACTACGACCAGTCAACTGCGAGAAAGAAAACCAGACTCCAGATCTGACTAGCGTGCCACGTGGCCCCAGCCCCCACGATCCCTCTACTCACTCTCAACGAGGCAGGTCCTCGCGTCGCCGGCTCTCACCGGACTCGGACACTGAGGCTGTCATCTTCTGGGATACCTGAGTGAGCGAGAGACAAAATTAGAGGCCATCTCTAAAGCTGCAGTGGATCCCCGCTCCTCCTGCTGCCTCCCCAACTCACCTACAAGGCTCCTCTCTCTTCAGCTGCTCCCAACACCGTCCCTGCAAATGAAATGGGCAAATGCTCAAACACTCAGCTCTCAAACATTTAGGGATTTCTCAAAACGAAAGCCAAAAACCTCTAAACCCTACACACTCTTTGCTACTCTACCTAGCCGGGACTCTAGACACCCCAGCAGGGCATCGCAAGACCATCCTGCTCACAGACTGGACAGCCATCGGCTCCACTCTCTAAGGGAACTGACACGTTGATGTCAGACTCCGAGTCATATTCCATCTACCCACTGATCCATGGAGCAGGGCAGAGCAGGTCCAGGCTGACCCCAAGTGAGACATCCCCTACCTGTGACCACACACACCACGTGACACAAAACACGCACCAGACAAAGGACGGGACACAGACCGAAACTGCTCTGCCCGGCACACGTGAATCCAAAGATAAAAAGTAAACCCTTCCTTTGATGAGTCCAAATAACCTGGCACAGGATACCCCGTGCACCGGACTCATTTCAAAAATCCCTCCAGGCCAGGCACACACTTGCACCCACTCCCAACCCCTCTCTGGCTCTTTGCCCCGCACTTATCTTGCCGAGAGCCGGGGATGCGAAGCCATCTCGGATGCACAGGAGGGGCACCTGGGCTGCCTCAGGGGTTCCTGCCATCGTCACACTACGACCAGTCAACTGCGAGAAAGAAAACCAGACTCCAGATCTGACTAGCGTGCCACGTGGCCCCAGCCCCCACGATCCCTCTACTCACTCTCAACGAGGCAGGTCCTCGCGTCGCCGGCTCTCACCGGACTCGGACACTGAGGCTGTCATCTTCTGGGATACCTGAGTGAGCGAGAGACAAAATTAGAGGCCATCTCTAAAGCTGCAGTGGATCCCCGCTCCTCCTGCTGCCTCCCCAACTCACCTACAAGGCTCCTCTCTCTTCAGCTGCTCCCAAGACCACCCCTGCAAATGAAATGGCCAAAGGCTCAAACACTCAGCTCTCAAACATTTAGGGATTCCTCAAAACGAAAGCCAAAAACCTCTAAACCCTACACACTCTTTGCTACTCTACCTAGCCGGGACTCTAGACACCCCAGCAGGGCATCGCAAGACCATCCTGCTCACAGACTGGACACCCATCGGCTCCACTCTCTAAGGGAACTGACACGTTGATGTCAGACTCCGAGCCATATTCCATCTACCCACTGATCCACGGAGCAGGGCAGAGCAGGTCCAGGCTGACCCCAAGTGAGACACCCCACACCTGTGACCACACACACCACGTGACACAAAACACGCACCAGACAAAGGACGGGACACAGACCGAAACTGCTCTGCCCGGCACACGTGAATCCAAAGAGAAAAAGTAAGCCCTTCCTTTGATGAGTCCAAATAACCTGGCACAGGATACCCCGTGCACCGGACTCATTTCAAAAATCCCTCCAGGCCAGGCACACACTTGCACCCACTCCCAACCCCTCTCTGGCTCTTTGCCCCGCACTTATCTTGCCGAGAGCCGGGGATGCGAAGCCATCTCTGATGCACAGGAGGGGCACCTGGGCTGCCTCAGAGGTTCCTGCCATCGTCACACTACGACCAGTCAACTGCGAGAAAGAAAACCAGACTCCAGATCTGACTAGCGTGCCACGTGGCCCCAGCCCCCACGATCCCTCTACTCACTCTCAACGAGGCAGGTCCTCGCGTCGCCGGCTCTCACCGGACTCGGACACTGAGGCTGTCATCTTCTGGGATACCTGAGTGAGCGAGAGACAAAATTAGAGGCCATCTCTAAAGCTGCAGTGGATCCCCGCTCCTCCTGCTGCCTCCCCAACTCACCTACAAGGCTCCTCTCTCTTCAGCTGCTCCCAACACCGCCCCTGCAAATGAAATGGGCAAAGGCTCAAACACTCAGCTCTCAAACATTTAGGGATTCCTCACAAAGAAAGCCAAAAACCTCTAAACCCTACACACTCTTTGCTACTCTACCTAGCCGGGACTCTAGACACCCCAGCAGGGCATCGCAAGACCATCCTGCTCACAGACTGGACACCCATCGGCTCCACTCTCTAAGGGAACTGACACGTTGATGTCAGACTCCGAGCCATATTCCATCTACCCACTGATCCACGGAGCAGGGCAGAGCAGGTCCAGGCTGACCCCAAGTGAGACACCCCACACCTGTGACCACACACACCACGTGACACAAAACACGCACCAGACAAAGGACGGGACACAGACCGAAACTGCTCTGCCCGGCACACGTGAATCCAAAGATAAAAAGTAAGCCCTTCCTTTGATGAGTCCAAATAACCTGGCACAGGATACCCCGTGCACCGGACTCATTTCAAAAATCCCTCCAGGCCAGGCACACACTTGCACCCACTCCCAACCCCTCTCTGGCTCTTTGCCCCGCACTTATCTTGCCGAGAGCCGGGGATGCAAAGCCATCTCGGATGCACAGGAGGGGCACCTGGGCTGCCTCAGAGGTTCCTGCCATCGTCACACTACGACCAGTCAACTGCGAGAAAGAAAACCAGACTCCAGATCTGACTAGCGTGCCACGTGGCCCCAGCCCCCACGATCCCTCTACTCACTCTCAACGAGGCAGGTCCTCGCGTCGCCGGCTCTCACCGGACTCGGACACTGAGGCTGTCATCTTCTGGGATACCTGAGTGAGCGAGAGACAAAATTAGAGGCCATCTCTAAAGCTGCAGTGGATCCCCGCTCCTCCTGCTGCCTCCCCAACTCACCTACAAGGCTCCTCTCTCTTCAGCTGCTCCCAACACCGCCCCTGCAAATGAAATGGGCAAATGCTCAAACACTCAGCTCTCAAACATTTAGGGATTCCTCAAAACGAAAGCCAAAAACTTCTAAACCCTACACACTCTTTGCTACTCTACCTAGCCGGGACTCTAAGACACCCCAGCAGGGCATCGCAAGACCATCCTGCTCACAGACTGGACACCCATCGGCTCCACTCTCTAAGGGAACTGACACGTTGATGTCAGACTCCGAGCCATATTCCATCTACCCACTGATCCACGGAGCAGGGCAGAGCAGGTCCAGGCTGACCCCAAGTGAGACACCCCACACCTGTGACCACACACACCACGTGACACAAAACACGCACCAGACAAAGGACGGGACACAGACCGAAACTGCTCTGCCCGGCACACGTGAATCCAAAGATAAAAAGTAAGCCCTTCCTTTGATGAGTCCAAATAACCTGGCACAGGATACCCCGTGCACCGGACTCATTTCAAAAATCCCTCCAGGCCAGGCACACACTTGCACCCACTCCCAACCCCTCTCTGGCTCTTTGCCCCGCACTTATCTTGCCGAGAGCCGGGGATGCGAAGCCATCTCGGATGCACAGGAGGGGCACCTGGGCTGCCTCAGAGGTTCCTGCCATCGTCACACTACGACCAGTCAACTGCGAGAAAGAAAACCAGACTCCAGATCTGACTAGCGTGCCACGTGGCCCCAGCCCCCACGATCCCTCTACTCACTCTCAACGAGGCAGGTCCTCGCGTCGCCGGCTCTCACCGGACTCGGACACTGAGGCTGTCATCTTCTGGGATACCTGAGTGAGCGAGAGACAAAATTAGAGGCCATCTCTAAAGCTGCAGTGGATCCCCGCTCCTCCTGCTGCCTCCCCAACTCACCTACAAGGCTCCTCTCTCTTCAGCTGCTCCCAACACCGCCCCTGCAAATGAAATGGGCAAAGGCTCAAACACTCAGCTCTCAAACATTTAGGGATTCCTCACAAAGAAAGCCAAAAACCTCTAAACCCTACACACTCTTTGCTACTCTACCTAGCCGGGACTCTAGACACCCCAGCAGGGCATCGCAAGACCATCCTGCTCACAGACTGGACACCCATCGGCTCCACTCTCTAAGGGAACTGACACGTTGATGTCAGACTCCGAGCCATATTCCATCTACCCACTGATCCACGGAGCAGGGCAGAGCAGGTCCAGGCTGACCCCAAGTGAGACACCCCACACCTGTGACCACACACACCACGTGACACAAAACACGCACCAGACAAAGGACGGGACACAGACCGAAACTGCTCTGCCCGGCACACGTGAATCCAAAGATAAAAAGTAAGCCCTTCCTTTGATGAGTCCAAATAACCTGGCACAGGATACCCCGTGCACCGAACTCATTTCAAAAATCCCTCCAGGCCAGGCACACACTTGCACCCACTCCCAACCCCTCTCTGGCTCTTTGCCCCGCACTTATCTTGCCGAGAGCCGGGGATGCGAAGCCATCTCGGATGCACAGGAGGGGCACCTGGGCTGCCTCAGAGGTTCCTGCCATCGTCACACTACAACCAGTCAACTGCGAGAAAGAAAACCAGACTCCAGATCTGACTAGCGTGCCACGTGGCCCCAGCCCCCACGATCCCTCTACTCACTCTCAGCGAGGCCGGTCCTCGCGTCGCCGGCTCTCACCGGACTCGGACACTGAGGCTGTCATCTTCTGGGATACCTGAGTGAGCGAGAGACAAAATTAGAGGCCATCTCTAAAGCTGCAGTGGATCCCCGCTCCTCCTGCTGCCTCCCCAACTCACCTACAAGGCTCCTCTCTCTTCAGCTGCTCCCAACACCGCCCCTGCAAATGAAATGGCCAAAGGCTCAAACACTCAGCTCTCAAACATTTAGGGATTCCTCAAAACGAAAGCCAAAAACTTCTAAACCCTACACACTCTTTGCTACTCTACCTAGCCGGGACTCTAAGACACCCCAGCAGGGCATCGCAAGACCATCCTGCTCACAGACTGGACACCCATCGGCTCCACTCTCTAAGGGAACTGACACGTTGATGTCAGACTCCGAGCCATATTCCATCTACCCACTGATCCACGGAGCAGGGCAGAGCAGGTCCAGGCTGACCCCAAGTGAGACATCCCCTACCTGTGACCACACACACCACGTGACACAAAACACGCACCAGACAAAGGACGGGACACAGACCGAAACTGCTCTGCCCGGCACACGTGAATCCAAAGAGAAAAAGTAAGCCCTTCCTTTGATGAGTCCAAATAACCTGGCACAGGATACCCCGTGCACCGGACTCATTTCAAAAATCCCTCCAGGCCAGGCACACACTTGCACCCACTCCCAACCCCTCTCTGGCTCTTTGCCCCGCACTTATCTTGCCGAGAGCCGGGGATGCGAAGCCATCTCGGATGCACAGGAGGGGCACCTGGGCTGCCTCAGGGGTTCCTGCCATCGTCACACTACGACCAGTCAACTGCGAGAAAGAAAACCAGACTCCAGATCTGACTAGCGTGCCACGTGGCCCCAGCCCCCACGATCCCTCTACTCACTCTCAACGAGGCAGGTCCTCGCGTCGCTGGCTCTCACCGGACTCGGACACTGAGGCTGTCATCTTCTGGGATACCTGAGTGAGCGAGAGACAAAATTAGAGGCCATCTCTAAAGCTGCAGTGGATCCCCGCTCCTCCTGCTGCCTCCCCAACTCACCTACAAGGCTCCTCTCTCTTCAGCTGCTCCCAACACCGCCCCTGCAAATGAAATGGGCAAAGGCTCAAACACTCAGCTCTCAAACATTTAGGGATTCCTCACAAAGAAAGCCAAAAACCTCTAAACCCTACACACTCTTTGCTACTCTACCTAGCCGGGACTCTAGACACCCCAGCAGGGCATCGCAAGACCATCCTGCTCACAGACTGGACAGCCATCGGCTCCACTCTCTAAGGGAACTGACACGTTGATGTCAGACTCCGAGCCATATTCCAACTACCCACTGATCCACGGAGCAGGGCAGAGCAGGTCCAGGTTGACCCCAAGTGAGACACCCCACACCTGTGACCACACACACCACGTGACACAAAACACGCACCAGACAAAGGACGGGACACAGACCGAAACTGCTCTGCCCGGCACACGTGAATCCAAAGATAAAAAGTAAGCCCTTCCTTTGATGAGTCCAAATAACCTGGCACAGGATACCCCGTGCACCGGACTCATTTCAAAAATCCCTCCAGGCCAGGCACACACTTGCACCCACTCCCAACCCCTCTCTGGCTCTTTGCCCCGCACTTATCTTGCCGAGAGCCGGGGATGCAAAGCCATCTCGGATGCACAGGAGGGGCACCTGGGCTGCCTCAGGGGTTCCTGCCATCGTCACACTACGACCAGTCAACTGCGAGAAAGAAAACCAGACTCCAGATCTGACTAGCGTGCCACGTGGCCCCAGCCCCCACGATCCCTCTACTCACTCTCAACGAGGCAGGTCCTCGCGTCGCCGGCTCTCACCGGACTCGGACACTGAGGCTGTCATCTTCTGGGATACCTGAGTGAGCGAGAGACAAAATTAGAGGCCATCTCTAAAGCTGCAGTGGATCCCCGCTGCTCCTGCTGCCTCCCCAACTCACCTACAAGGCTCCTCTCTCTTCAGCTGCTCCCAACACCGCCCCTGCAAATGAAATGGGCAAAGGCTCAAACACTCAGCTCTCAAACATTTAGGGATTCCTCACAAAGAAAGCCAAAAACCTCTAAACCCTACACACTCTTTGCTACTCTACCTAGCCGGGACTCTAGACACCCCAGCAGGGCATCGCAAGACCATCCTGCTCACAGACTGGACAGCCATCGGCTCCACTCTCTAAGGGAACTGACACGTTGATGTCAGACTCCGAGCCATATTCCAACTACCCACTGATCCACGGAGCAGGGCAGAGCAGGTCCAGGTTGACCCCAAGTGAGACACCCCACACCTGTGACCACACACACCACGTGACACAAAACACGCACCAGACAAAGGACGGGACACAGACCGAAACTGCTCTGCCCGGCACACGTGAATCCAAAGATAAAAAGTAAGCCCTTCCTTTGATGAGTCCAAATAACCTGGCACAGGATACCCCGTGCACCGGACTCATTTCAAAAATCCCTCCAGGCCAGGCACACACTTGCACCCACTCCCAACCCCTCTCTGGCTCTTTGCCCCGCACTTATCTTGCCGAGAGCCGGGGATGCAAAGCCATCTCGGATGCACAGGAGGGGCACCTGGGCTGCCTCAGGGGTTCCTGCCATCGTCACACTACGACCAGTCAACTGCGAGAAAGAAAACCAGACTCCAGATCTGACTAGCGTGCCACGTGGCCCCAGCCCCCACGATCCCTCTACTCACTCTCAACGAGGCAGGTCCTCGCGTCGCCGGCTCTCACCGGACTCGGACACTGAGGCTGTCATCTTCTGGGATACCTGAGTGAGCGAGAGACAAAATTAGAGGCCATCTCTAAAGCTGCAGTGGATCCCCGCTGCTCCTGCTGCCTCCCCAACTCACCTACAAGGCTCCTCTCTCTTCAGCTGCTCCCAACACCGCCCCTGCAAATGAAATGGGCAAATGCTCAAACACTCAGCTCTCAAACATTTAGGGATTCCTCAAAACGAAAGCCAAAAACTTCTAAACCCTACACACTCTTTGCTACTCTACCTAGCCGGGACTCTAAGACACCCCAGCAGGGCATCGCAAGACCATCCTGCTCACAGACTGGACACCCATCGGCTCCACTCTCTAAGGGAACTGACACGTTGATGTCAGACTCCGAGCCATATTCCATCTACCCACTGATCCACGGAGCAGGGCAGAGCAGGTCCAGGCTGACCCCAAGTGAGACACCCCACACCTGTGACCACACACACCACGTGACACAAAACACGCACCAGACAAAGGACGGGACACAGACCGAAACTGCTCTGCCCGGCACACGTGAATCCAAAGATAAAAAGTAAGCCCTTCCTTTGATGAGTCCAAATAACCTGGCACAGGATACCCCGTGCACCGGACTCATTTCAAAAATCCCTCCAGGCCAGGCACACACTTGCACCCACTCCCAACCCCTCTCTGGCTCTTTGCCCCGCACTTATCTTGCCGAGAGCCGGGGATGCGAAGCCATCTCGGATGCACAGGAGGGGCACCTGGGCTGCCTCAGAGGTTCCTGCCATCGTCACACTACGACCAGTCAACTGCGAGAAAGAAAACCAGACTCCAGATCTGACTAGCGTGCCACGTGGCCCCAGCCCCCACGATCCCTCTACTCACTCTCAACGAGGCAGGTCCTCGCGTCGCCGGCTCTCACCGGACTCGGACACTGAGGCTGTCATCTTCTGGGATACCTGAGTGAGCGAGAGACAAAATTAGAGGCCATCTCTAAAGCTGCAGTGGATCCCCGCTCCTCCTGCTGCCTCCCCAACTCACCTACAAGGCTCCTCTCTCTTCAGCTGCTCCCAACACCGCCCCTGCAAATGAAATGGGCAAAGGCTCAAACACTCAGCTCTCAAACATTTAGGGATTCCTCACAAAGAAAGCCAAAAACCTCTAAACCCTACACACTCTTTGCTACTCTACCTAGCCGGGACTCTAGACACCCCAGCAGGGCATCGCAAGACCATCCTGCTCACAGACTGGACACCCATCGGCTCCACTCTCTAAGGAAACTGACACGCTGATGTCAGACTCCGAGCCATATTCCATCTACCCACTGATCCACGGAGCAGGGCAGAGCAGGTCCAGGCTGACCCCAAGTGAGACACCCCACACCTGTGACCACACACACCACGTGACACAAAACACGCACCAGACAAAGGACGGGACACAGACCGAAACTGCTCTGCCCGGCACACGTGAATCCAAAGATAAAAAGTAAGCCCTTCCTTTGATGAGTCCAAATAACCTGGCACAGGATACCCCGTGCACCGGACTCATTTCAAAAATCCCTCCAGGCCAGGCACACACTTGCACCCACTCCCAACCCCTCTCTGGCTCTTTGCCCCGCACTTATCTTGCCGAGAGCCGGGGATGCGAAGCCATCTCGGATGCACAGGAGGGGCACCTGGGCTGCCTCAGAGGTTCCTGCCATCGTCACACTACGACCAGTCAACTGCGAGAAAGAAAACCAGACTCCAGATCTGACTAGCGTGCCACGTGGCCCCAGCCCCCACGATCCCTCTACTCACTCTCAGCGAGGCCGGTCCTCGCGTCGCCGGCTCTCACCGGACTCGGACACTGAGGCTGTCATCTTCTGGGATACCTGAGTGAGCGAGAGACAAAATTAGAGGCCATCTCTAAAGCTGCAGTGGATCCCCGCTCCTCCTGCTGCCTCCCCAACTCACCTACAAGGCTCCTCTCTCTTCAGCTGCTCCCAACACCGCCCCTGCAAATGAAATGGCCAAAGGCTCAAACACTCAGCTCTCAAACATTTAGGGATTCCTCAAAACGAAAGCCAAAAACTTCTAAACCCTACACACTCTTTGCTACTCTACCTAGCCGGGACTCTAAGACACCCCAGCAGGGCATCGCAAGACCATCCTGCTCACAGACTGGACACCCATCGGCTCCACTCTCTAAGGGAACTGACACGTTGATGTCAGACTCCGAGCCATATTCCATCTACCCACTGATCCACGGAGCAGGGCAGAGCAGGTCCAGGCTGACCCCAAGTGAGACATCCCCTACCTGTGACCACACACACCACGTGACACAAAACACGCACCAGACAAAGGACGGGACACAGACCGAAACTGCTCTGCCCGGCACACGTGAATCCAAAGAGAAAAAGTAAGCCCTTCCTTTGATGAGTCCAAATAACCTGGCACAGGATACCCCGTGCACCGGACTCATTTCAAAAATCCCTCCAGGCCAGGCACACACTTGCACCCACTCCCAACCCCTCTCTGGCTCTTTGCCCCGCACTTATCTTGCCGAGAGCCGGGGATGCGAAGCCATCTCGGATGCACAGGAGGGGCACCTGGGCTGCCTCAGGGGTTCCTGCCATCGTCACACTACGACCAGTCAACTGCGAGAAAGAAAACCAGACTCCAGATCTGACTAGCGTGCCACGTGGCCCCAGCCCCCACGATCCCTCTACTCACTCTCAACGAGGCAGGTCCTCGCGTCGCTGGCTCTCACCGGACTCGGACACTGAGGCTGTCATCTTCTGGGATACCTGAGTGAGCGAGAGACAAAATTAGAGGCCATCTCTAAAGCTGCAGTGGATCCCCGCTCCTCCTGCTGCCTCCCCAACTCACCTACAAGGCTCCTCTCTCTTCAGCTGCTCCCAACACCGCCCCTGCAAATGAAATGGGCAAAGGCTCAAACACTCAGCTCTCAAACATTTAGGGATTCCTCACAAAGAAAGCCAAAAACCTCTAAACCCTACACACTCTTTGCTACTCTACCTAGCCGGGACTCTAGACACCCCAGCAGGGCATCGCAAGACCATCCTGCTCACAGACTGGACAGCCATCGGCTCCACTCTCTAAGGGAACTGACACGTTGATGTCAGACTCCGAGCCATATTCCAACTACCCACTGATCCACGGAGCAGGGCAGAGCAGGTCCAGGTTGACCCCAAGTGAGACACCCCACACCTGTGACCACACACACCACGTGACACAAAACACGCACCAGACAAAGGACGGGACACAGACCGAAACTGCTCTGCCCGGCACACGTGAATCCAAAGATAAAAAGTAAGCCCTTCCTTTGATGAGTCCAAATAACCTGGCACAGGATACCCCGTGCACCGGACTCATTTCAAAAATCCCTCCAGGCCAGGCACACACTTGCACCCACTCCCAACCCCTCTCTGGCTCTTTGCCCCGCACTTATCTTGCCGAGAGCCGGGGATGCAAAGCCATCTCGGATGCACAGGAGGGGCACCTGGGCTGCCTCAGGGGTTCCTGCCATCGTCACACTACGACCAGTCAACTGCGAGAAAGAAAACCAGACTCCAGATCTGACTAGCGTGCCACGTGGCCCCAGCCCCCACGATCCCTCTACTCACTCTCAACGAGGCAGGTCCTCGCGTCGCCGGCTCTCACCGGACTCGGACACTGAGGCTGTCATCTTCTGGGATACCTGAGTGAGCGAGAGACAAAATTAGAGGCCATCTCTAAAGCTGCAGTGGATCCCCGCTGCTCCTGCTGCCTCCCCAACTCACCTACAAGGCTCCTCTCTCTTCAGCTGCTCCCAACATCGCCCCTGCAAATGAAATGGCCAAAGGCTCAAACACTCAGCTCTCAAACATTTAGGGATTCCTCACAAAGAAAGCCAAAAACCTCTAAACCCTACACACTCTTTGCTACTCTACCTAGCCGGGACTCTAGACACCCCAGCAGGGCATCGCAAGACCATCCTGCTCACAGACTGGACAGCCATCGGCTCCACTCTCTAAGGGAACTGACACGTTGATGTCAGACTCCGAGCCATATTCCAACTACCCACTGATCCACGGAGCAGGGCAGAGCAGGTCCAGGTTGACCCCAAGTGAGACACCCCACACCTGTGACCACACACACCACGTGACACAAAACACGCACCAGACAAAGGACGGGACACAGACCGAAACTGCTCTGCCCGGCACACGTGAATCCAAAGATAAAAAGTAAGCCCTTCCTTTGATGAGTCCAAATAACCTGGCACAGGATACCCCGTGCACCGGACTCATTTCAAAAATCCCTCCAGGCCAGGCACACACTTGCACCCACTCCCAACCCCTCTCTGGCTCTTTGCCCCGCACTTATCTTGCCGAGAGCCGGGGATGCAAAGCCATCTCGGATGCACAGGAGGGGCACCTGGGCTGCCTCAGGGGTTCCTGCCATCGTCACACTACGACCAGTCAACTGCGAGAAAGAAAACCAGACTCCAGATCTGACTAGCGTGCCACGTGGCCCCAGCCCCCACGATCCCTCTACTCACTCTCAACGAGGCAGGTCCTCGCGTCGCCGGCTCTCACCGGACTCGGACACTGAGGCTGTCATCTTCTGGGATACCTGAGTGAGCGAGAGACAAAATTAGAGGCCATCTCTAAAGCTGCAGTGGATCCCCGCTGCTCCTGCTGCCTCCCCAACTCACCTACAAGGCTCCTCTCTCTTCAGCTGCTCCCAACACCGCCCCTGCAAATGAAATGGGCAAATGCTCAAACAGTCAGCTCTCAAACATTTAGGGATTCCTCAAAACGAAAGCCAAAAACTTCTAAACCCTACACACTCTTTGCTACTCTACCTAGCCGGGACTCTAAGACACCCCAGCAGGGCATCGCAAGACCATCCTGCTCACAGACTGGACACCCATCGGCTCCACTCTCTAAGGGAACTGACACGTTGATGTCAGACTCCGAGCCATATTCCATCTACCCACTGATCCACGGAGCAGGGCAGAGCAGGTCCAGGCTGACCCCAAGTGAGACACCCCACACCTGTGACCACACACACCACGTGACACAAAACACGCACCAGACAAAGGACGGGACACAGACCGAAACTGCTCTGCCCGGCACACGTGAATATAAAGATAAAAAGTAAGCCCTTCCTTTGATGAGTCCAAATAACCTGGCACAGGATACCCCGTGCACCGGACTCATTTCAAAAATCCCTCCAGGCCAGGCACACACTTGCACCCACTCCCAACCCCTCTCTGGCTCTTTGCCCCGCACTTATCTTGCCGAGAGCCGGGGATGCGAAGCCATCTCGGATGCACAGGAGGGGCACCTGGGCTGCCTCAGAGGTTCCTGCCATCGTCACACTACGACCAGTCAACTGCGAGAAAGAAAACCAGACTCCAGATCTGACTAGCGTGCCACGTGGCCCCAGCCCCCACGATCCCTCTACTCACTCTCAACGAGGCAGGTCCTCGCGTCGCCGGCTCTCACCGGACTCGGACACTGAGGCTGTCATCTTCTGGGATACCTGAGTGAGCGAGAGACAAAATTAGAGGCCATCTCTAAAGCTGCAGTGGATCCCCGCTCCTCCTGCTGCCTCCCCAACTCACCTACAAGGCTCCTCTCTCTTCAGCTGCTCCCAACACCGCCCCTGCAAATGAAATGGGCAAAGGCTCAAACACTCAGCTCTCAAACATTTAGGGATTCCTCACAAAGAAAGCCAAAAACCTCTAAACCCTACACACTCTTTGCTACTCTACCTAGCCGGGACTCTAGACACCCCAGCAGGGCATCGCAAGACCATCCTGCTCACAGACTGGACACCCATCGGCTCCACTCTCTAAGGAAACTGACACGTTGATGTCAGACTCCGAGCCATATTCCATCTACCCACTGATCCACGGAGCAGGGCAGAGCAGGTCCAGGCTGACCCCAAGTGAGACACCCCACACCTGTGACCACACACACCACGTGACACAAAACACGCACCAGACAAAGGACGGGACACAGACCGAAACTGCTCTGCCCGGCACACGTGAATCCAAAGATAAAAAGTAAGCCCTTCCTTTGATGAGTCCAAATAACCTGGCACAGGATACCCCGTGCACCGGACTCATTTCAAAAATCCCTCCAGGCCAGGCACACACTTGCACCCACTCCCAACCCCTCTCTGGCTCTTTGCCCCGCACTTATCTTGCCGAGAGCCGGGGATGCGAAGCCATCTCGGATGCACAGGAGGGGCACCTGGGCTGCCTCAGAGGTTCCTGCCATCGTCACACTACGACCAGTCAACTGCGAGAAAGAAAACCAGACTCCAGATCTGACTAGCGTGCCACGTGGCCCCAGCCCCCACGATCCCTCTACTCACTCTCAACGAGGCAGGTCCTCGCGTCGCCGGCTCTCACCGGACTCGGACACTGAGGCTGTCATCTTCTGGGATACCTGAGTGAGCGAGAGACAAAATTAGAGGCCATCTCTAAAGCTGCAGTGGATCCCCGCTCCTCCTGCTGCCTCCCCAACTCACCTACAAGGCTCCTCTCTCTTCAGCTGCTCCCAAGACCACCCCTGCAAATGAAATGGCCAAAGGCTCAAACACTCAGCTCTCAAACATTTAGGGATTCCTCAAAACGAAAGCCAAAAACCTCTAAACCCTACACACTCTTTGCTACTCTACCTAGCCGGGACTCTAGACACCCCAGCAGGGCATCGCAAGACCATCCTGCTCACAGACTGGACACCCATCGGCTCCACTCTCTAAGGGAACTGACACGTTGATGTCAGACTCCGAGCCATATTCCATCTACCCACTGATCCACGGAGCAGGGCAGAGCAGGTCCAGGCTGACCCCAAGTGAGACACCCCACACCTGTGACCACACACACCACGTGACACAAAACACGCACCAGACAAAGGACGGGACACAGACCGAAACTGCTCTGCCCGGCACACGTGAATCCAAAGAGAAAAAGTAAGCCCTTCCTTTGATGAGTCCAAATAACCTGGCACAGGATACCCCGTGCACCGGACTCATTTCAAAAATCCCTCCAGGCCAGGCACACACTTGCACCCACTCCCAACCCCTCTCTGGCTCTTTGCCCCGCACTTATCTTGCCGAGAGCCGGGGATGCAAAGCCATCTCGGATGCACAGGAGGGGCACCTGGGCTGCCTCAGGGGTTCCTGCCATCGTCACACTACGACCAGTCAACTGCGAGAAAGAAAACCAGACTCCAGATCTGACTAGCGTGCCACGTGGCCCCAGCCCCCACAATCCCTCTACTCACTCTCAACGAGGCAGGTCCTCGCGTCGCCGGCTCTCACCGGACTCAGACACTGAGGCTGTCATCTTCTGGGATACCTGAGTGAGCGAGAGACAAAATTAGAGGCCATCTCTAAAGCTGCAGTGGATCCCCACTCCTCCTGCTGCCTCCCCAACTCACCTACAAGGCTCCTCTCTCTTCAGCTGCTCCCAACACCGCCCCTGCAAATGAAATGGCCAAAGGCTCAAACACTCAGCTCTCAAACATTTAGGGATTCCTCACAAAGAAAGCCAAAAACCTCTAAACCCTACACACTCTTTGCTACTCTACCTAGCCGGGACTCTAGACACCCCAGCAGGGCATCGCAAGACCATCCTGCTCACAGACTGGACACCCATCGGCTCCACTCTCTAAGGGAACTGACACGTTGATGTCAGACTCCGAGTCATATTCCATCTACCCACTGATCCACGGAGCAGGGCAGAGCAGGTCCAGGCTGACCCCAAGTGAGACATCCCCTACCTGTGACCACACACACCACGTGACACAAAACACGCACCAGACAAAGGACGGGACACAGACCGAAACTGCTCTGCCCGGCACACGTGAATCCAAAGATAAAAAGTAAACCCTTCCTTTGATGAGTCCAAATAACCTGGCACAGGATACCCCGTGCACCGGACTCATTTCAAAAATCCCTCCAGGCCAGGCACACACTTGCACCCACTCCCAACCCCTCTCTGGCTCTTTGCCCCGCACTTATCTTGCCGAGAGCCGGGGATGCGAAGCCATCTCGGATGCACAGGAGGGGCACCTGGGCTGCCTCAGAGGTTCCTGCCATCGTCACACTACGACCAGTCAACTGCGAGAAAGAAAACCAGACTCCAGATCTGACTAGCGTGCCACGTGGCCCCAGCCCCCACGATCCCTCTACTCACTCTCAACGAGGCAGGTCCTCGCGTCGCCGGCTCTCACCGGACTCGGACACTGAGGCTGTCATCTTCTGGGATACCTGAGTGAGCGAGAGACAAAATTAGAGGCCATCTCTAAAGCTGCAGTGGATCCCCGCTCCTCCTGCTGCCTCCCCAACTCACCTACAAGGCTCCTCTCTCTTCAGCTGCTCCCAAGACCACCCCTGCAAATGAAATGGGCAAAGGCTCAAACACTCAGCTCTCAAACATTTAGGGATTCCTCAAAACGAAAGCCAAAAACCTCTAAACCCTACACACTCTTTGCTACTCTACCTAGCCGGGACTCTAGACACCCCAGCAGGGCATCGCAAGACCATCCTGCTCACAGACTGGACACCCATCGGCTCCACTCTCTAAGGGAACTGACACGTTGATGTCAGACTCCGAGCCATATTCCATCTACCCACTGATCCACGGAGCAGGGCAGAGCAGGTCCAGGCTGACCCCAAGTGAGACACCCCACACCTGTGACCACACACACCACGTGACACAAAACACGCACCAGACAAAGGACGGGACACAGACCGAAACTGCTCTGCCCGGCACACGTGAATCCAAAGATAAAAAGTAAGCCCTTCCTTTGATGAGTCCAAATAACCTGGCACAGGATACCCCGTGCACCGGACTCATTTCAAAAATCCCTCCAGGCCAGGCACACACTTGCACCCACTCCCAACCCCTCTCTGGCTCTTTGCCCCGCACTTATCTTGCCGAGAGCCGGGGATGCAAAGCCATCTCGGATGCACAGGAGGGGCACCTGGGCTGCCTCAGAGGTTCCTGCCATCGTCACACTACGACCAGTCAACTGCGAGAAAGAAAACCAGACTCCATATCTGACTAGCGTGCCACGTGGCCCCAGCCCCCACGATCCCTCTACTCACTCTCAACGAGGCAGGTCCTCGCGTCGCCGGCTCTCACCGGACTCGGACACTGAGGCTGTCATCTTCTGGGATACCTGAGTGAGCGAGAGACAAAATTAGAGGCCATCTCTAAAGCTGCAGTGGATCCCCGCTCCTCCTGCTGCCTCCCCAACTCACCTACAAGGCTCCTCTCTCTTCAGCTGCTCCCAAGACCACCCCTGCAAATGAAATGGCCAAAGGCTCAAACACTCAGCTCTCAAACATTTAGGGATTCCTCAAAACGAAAGCCAAAAACCTCTAAACCCTACACACTCTTTGCTACTCTACCTAGCCGGGACTCTAGACACCCCAGCAGGGCATCGCAAGACCATCCTGCTCACAGACTGGACACCCATCGGCTCCACTCTCTAAGGGAACTGACACGTTGATGTCAGACTCCGAGCCATATTCCATCTACCCACTGATCCACGGAGCAGGGCAGAGCAGGTCCAGGCTGACCCCAAGTGAGACACCCCACACCTGTGACCACACACACCACGTGACACAAAACACGCACCAGACAAAGGACGGGACACAGACCGAAACTGCTCTGCCCGGCACACGTGAATCCAAAGATAAAAATTAAGCCCTTCCTTTGATGAGTCCAAATAACCTGGCACAGGATACCCCGTGCACCGGACTCATTTCAAAAATCCCTCCAGGCCAGGCACACACTTGCACCCACTCCCAACCCCTCTCTGGCTCTTTGCCCCGCACTTATCTTGCCGAGAGCCGGGGATGCGAAGCCATCTCGGATGCACAGGAGGGGTACCTGGGCTGCCTCAGAGGTTCCTGCCATCGTCACACTACGACCAGTCAACTGCGAGAAAGAAAACCAGACTCCAGATCTGACTAGCGTGCCACGTGGCCCCAGCCCCCACGATCCCTCTACTCACTCTCAACGAGGCAGGTCCTCGCGTCGCCGGCTCTCACCGGACTCAGACACTGAGGCTGTCATCTTCTGGGATACCTGAGTGAGCCAGAGACAAAATTAGAGGCCATCTCTAAAGCTGCAGTGGATCCCCGCTCCTCCTGCTGCCTCCCCAACTCACCTACAAGGCTCCTCTCTCTTCAGCTGCTCCCAACACCGCCCCTGCAAATGAAATGGCCAAAGGCTCAAACACTCAGCTCTCAAACATTTAGGGATTCCTCACAAAGAAAGCCAAAAACCTCTAAACCCTACACACTCTTTGCTACTCTACCTAGCCGGGACTCTAGACACCCCAGCAGGGCATCGCAAGACCATCCTGCTCACAGACTGGACACCCATCGGCTCCACTCTCTAAGGGAACTGACACGTTGATGTCAGACTCCGAGTCATATTCCATCTACCCACTGATCCACGGAGCAGGGCAGAGCAGGTCCAGGCTGACCCCAAGTGAGACATCCCCTACCTGTGACCACACACACCACGTGACACAAAACACGCACCAGACAAAGGACGGGACACAGACCGAAACTGCTCTGCCCGGCACACGTGAATCCAAAGATAAAAAGTAAACCCTTCCTTTGATGAGTCCAAATAACCTGGCACAGGATACCCCGTGCACCGGACTCATTTCAAAAATCCCTCCAGGCCAGGCACACACTTGCACCCACTCCCAACCCCTCTCTGGCTCTTTGCCCCGCACTTATCTTGCCGAGAGCCGGGGATGCGAAGCCATCTCGGATGCACAGGAGGGGCACCTGGGCTGCCTCAGAGGTTCCTGCCATCGTCACACTACGACCAGTCAACTGCGAGAAAGAAAACCAGACTCCAGATCTGACTAGCGTGCCACGTGGCCCCAGCCCCCACGATCCCTCTACTCACTCTCAACGAGGCAGGTCCTCGCGTCGCCGGCTCTCACCGGACTCGGACACTGAGGCTGTCATCTTCTGGGATACCTGAGTGAGCGAGAGACAAAATTAGAGGCCATCTCTAAAGCTGCAGTGGATCCCCGCTCCTCCTGCTGCCTCCCCAACTCACCTACAAGGCTCCTCTCTCTTCAGCTGCTCCCAAGACCACCCCTGCAAATGAAATGGCCAAAGGCTCAAACACTCAGCTCTCAAACATTTAGGGATTCCTCAAAACGAAAGCCAAAAACCTCTAAACCCTACACACTCTTTGCTACTCTACCTAGCCGGGACTCTAGACACCCCAGCAGGGCATCGCAAGACCATCCTGCTCACAGACTGGACACCCATCGGCTCCACTCTCTAAGGGAACTGACACGTTGATGTCAGACTCCGAGTCATATTCCATCTACCCACTGATCCACGGAGCAGGGCAGAGCAGGTCCAGGCTGACCCCAAGTGAGACATCCCCTACCTGTGACCACACACACCACGTGACACAAAACACGCACCAGACAAAGGACGGGACACAGACCGAAACTGCTCTGCCCGGCACACGTGAATCCAAAGATAAAAAGTAAGCCCTTCCTTTGATGAGTCCAAATAACCTGGCACAGGATACCCCGTGCACCGGACTCATTTCAAAAATCCCTCCAGGCCAGGCACACACTTGCACCCACTCCCAACCCCTCTCTGGCTCTTTGCCCCGCACTTATCTTGCCGAGAGCCGGGGATGCAAAGCCATCTCGGATGCACAGGAGGGGCACCTGGGCTGCCTCAGAGGTTCCTGCCATCGTCACACTACGACCAGTCAACTGCGAGAAAGAAAACCAGACTCCATATCTGACTAGCGTGCCACGTGGCCCCAGCCCCCACGATCCCTCTACTCACTCTCAACGAGGCAGGTCCTCGCGTCGCCGGCTCTCACCGGACTCGGACACTGAGGCTGTCATCTTCTGGGATACCTGAGTGAGCGAGAGACAAAATTAGAGGCCATCTCTAAAGCTGCAGTGGATCCCCGCTCCTCCTGCTGCCTCCCCAACTCACCTACAAGGCTCCTCTCTCTTCAGCTGCTCCCAACACCGCCCCTGCAAATGAAATGGCCAAAGGTTCACACACTCAGCTCTCAAACATTTAGGGATTCCTCACAAAGAAAGCCAAAAACCTCTAAACCCTACACACTCTTTGCTACTCTACCTAGCCGGGACTCTAGACACCCCAGCAGGGCATCGCAAGACCATCCTGCTCACAGACTGGACACCCATCGGCTCCACTCTCTAAGGGAACTGACACGTTGATGTCAGACTCCGAGCCATATTCCATCTACCCACTGATCCACGGAGCAGGGCAGAGCAGGTCCAGGCTGACCCCAAGTGAGACACCCCACACCTGTGACCACACACACCACGTGACACAAAACACGCACCAGACAAAGGACGGGACACAGACCGAAACTGCTCTGCCCGGCACACGTGAATCCAAAGATAAAAAGTAAGCCCTTCCTTTGATGAGTCCAAATAACCTGGCACAGGATACCCCGTGCACCGGACTCATTTCAAAAATCCCTCCAGGCCAGGCACACACTTGCACCCACTCCCAACCCCTCTCTGGCTCTTTGCCCCGCACTTATCTTGCCGAGAGCCGGGGATGCGAAGCCATCTCGGATGCACAGGAGGGGCACCTGGGCTGCCTCAGGGGTTCCTGCCATCGTCACACTACGACCAGTCAACTGCGAGAAAGAAAACCAGACTCCAGATCTGACTAGCGTGCCACGTGGCCCCAGCCCCCACGATCCCTCTACTCACTCTCAACGAGGCAGGTCCTCGCGTCGCCGGCTCTCACCGGACTCGGACACTGAGGCTGTCATCTTCTGGGATACCTGAGTGAGCGAGAGACAAAATTAGAGGCCATCTCTAAAGCTGCAGTGGATCCCCGCTCCTCCTGCTGCCTCCCCAACTCACCTACAAGGCTCCTCTCTCTTCAGCTGCTCCCAAGACCACCCCTGCAAATGAAATGGCCAAAGGCTCAAACACTCAGCTCTCAAACATTTAGGGATTCCTCAAAACGAAAGCCAAAAACCTCTAAACCCTACACACTCTTTGCTACTCTACCTAGCCGGGACTCTAGACACCCCAGCAGGGCATCGCAAGACCATCCTGCTCACAGACTGGACACCCATCGGCTCCACTCTCTAAGGGAACTGACACGTTGATGTCAGACTCCGAGCCATATTCCATCTACCCACTGATCCACGGAGCAGGGCAGAGCAGGTCCAGGCTGACCCCAAGTGAGACACCCCACACCTGTGACCACACACACCACGTGACACAAAACACGCACCAGACAAAGGACGGGACACAGACCGAAACTGCTCTGCCCGGCACACGTGAATCCAAAGATAAAAATTAAGCCCTTCCTTTGATGAGTCCAAATAACCTGGCACAGGATACCCCGTGCACCGGACTCATTTCAAAAATCCCTCCAGGCCAGGCACACACTTGCACCCACTCCCAACCCCTCTCTGGCTCTTTGCCCCGCACTTATCTTGCCGAGAGCCGGGGATGCGAAGCCATCTCGGATGCACAGGAGGGGTACCTGGGCTGCCTCAGAGGTTCCTGCCATCGTCACACTACGACCAGTCAACTGCGAGAAAGAAAACCAGACTCCAGATCTGACTAGCGTGCCACGTGGCCCCAGCCCCCACGATCCCTCTACTCACTCTCAACGAGGCAGGTCCTCGCGTCGCCGGCTCTCACCGGACTCGGACACTGAGGCTGTCATCTTCTGGGATACCTGAGTGAGCGAGAGACAAAATTAGAGGCCATCTCTAAAGCTGCAGTGGATCCCCGCTCCTCCTGCTGCCTCCCCAACTCACCTACAAGGCTCCTCTCTCTTCAGCTGCTCCCAACACCGCCCCTGCAAATGAAATGGGCAAAGGCTCAAACACTCAGCTCTCAAACATTTAGGGATTCCTCACAAAGAAAGCCAAAAACCTCTAAACCCTACACACTCTTTGCTACTCTACCTAGCCGGGACTCTAGACACCCCAGCAGGGCATCGCAAGACCATCCTGCTCACAGACTGGACACCCATCGGCTCCACTCTCTAAGGAAACTGACACGTTGATGTCAGACTCCGAGCCATATTCCATCTACCCACTGATCCACGGAGCAGGGCAGAGCAGGTCCAGGCTGACCCCAAGTGAGACACCCCACACCTGTGACCACACACACCACGTGACACAAAACACGCACCAGACAAAGGACGGGACACAGACCGAAACTGCTCTGCCCGGCACACGTGAATCCAAAGAGAAAAAGTAAGCCCTTCCTTTGATGAGTCCAAATAACCTGGCACAGGATACCCCGTGCACCGGACTCATTTCAAAAATCCCTCCAGGCCAGGCACACACTTGCACCCACTCCCAACCCCTCTCTGGCTCTTTGCCCCGCACTTATCTTGCCGAGAGCCGGGGATGCAAAGCCATCTCGGATGCACAGGAGGGGCACCTGGGCTGCCTCAGGGGTTCCTGCCATCGTCACACTACGACCAGTCAACTGCGAGAAAGAAAACCAGACTCCAGATCTGACTAGCGTGCCACGTGGCCCCAGCCCCCACGATCCCTCTACTCACTCTCAACGAGGCAGGTCCTCGCGTCGCCGGCTCTCACCGGACTCAGACACTGAGGCTGTCATCTTCTGGGATACCTGAGTGAGCGAGAGACAAAATTAGAGGCCATCTCTAAAGCTGCAGTGGATCCCCACTCCTCCTGCTGCCTCCCCAACTCACCTACAAGGCTCCTCTCTCTTCAGCTGCTCCCAACACCGCCCCTGCAAATGAAATGGCCAAAGGCTCAAACACTCAGCTCTCAAACATTTAGGGATTCCTCACAAAGAAAGCCAAAAACCTCTAAACCCTACACACTCTTTGCTACTCTACCTAGCCGGGACTCTAGACACCCCAGCAGGGCATCGCAAGACCATCCTGCTCACAGACTGGACACCCATCGGCTCCACTCTCTAAGGGAACTGACACGTTGATGTCAGACTCCGAGCCATATTCCATCTACCCACTGATCCACGGAGCAGGGCAGAGCAGGTCCAGGCTGACCCCAAGTGAGACATCCCCTACCTGTGACCACACACACCACGTGACACAAAACACGCACCAGACAAAGGACGGGACACAGACCGAAACTGCTCTGCCCGGCACACGTGAATCCAAAGATAAAAAGTAAGCCCTTCCTTTGATGAGTCCAAATAACCTGGCACAGGATACCCCGTGCACCGGACTCATTTCAAAAATCCCTCCAGGCCAGGCACACACTTGCACCCACTCCCAACCCCTCTCTGGCTCTTTGCCCCGCACTTATCTTGCCGAGAGCCGGGGATGCAAAGCCATCTCGGATGCACAGGAGGGGCACCTGGGCTGCCTCAGAGGTTCCTGCCATCGTCACACTACGACCAGTCAACTGCGAGAAAGAAAACCAGACTCCATATCTGACTAGCGTGCCACGTGGCCCCAGCCCCCACGATCCCTCTACTCACTCTCAACGAGGCAGGTCCTCGCGTCGCCGGCTCTCACCGGACTCGGACACTGAGGCTGTCATCTTCTGGGATACCTGAGTGAGCGAAAGACAAAATTAGAGGCCATCTCTAAAGCTGCAGTGGATCCCCGCTCCTCCTGCTGCCTCCCCAACTCACCTACAAGGCTCCTCTCTCTTCAGCTGCTCCCAACACCGCCCCTGCAAATGAAATGGGCAAATGCTCAAACACTCAGCTCTCAAACATTTAGGGCTTCCTCACAAAGAAAGCCAAAAACCTCTAAACCCTACACACTCTTTGCTACTCTACCTAGCCGGGACTCTAGACACCCCAGCAGGGCATCGTAAGACCATCCTGCTCACAGACTGGACACCCATCGGCTCCACTCTCTAAGGGAACTGACACGTTGATGTCAGACTCCGAGCCATATTCCATCTACCCACTGATCCACGGAGCAGGGCAGAGCAGGTCCAGGCTGACCCCAAGTGAGACACCCCACACCTGTGACCACACACACCACGTGACACAAAACACGCACCAGACAAAGGACGGGACACAGACCGAAACTGCTCTGCCCGGCACACGTGAATCCAAAGATAAAAAGTAAGCCCTTCCTTTGATGAGTCCAAATAACCTGGCACAGGATACCCCGTGCACCGGACTCATTTCAAAAATCCCTCCAGGCCAGGCACACACTTGCACCCACTCCCAACCCCTCTCTGGCTCTTTGCCCCGCACTTATCTTGCCGAGAGCCGGGGATGCAAAGCCATCTCGGATGCACAGGAGGGGCACCTGGGCTGCCTCAGAGGTTCCTGCCATCGTCACACTACGACCAGTCAACTGCGAGAAAGAAAACCAGACTCCATATCTGACTAGCGTGCCACGTGGCCCCAGCCCCCACGATCCCTCTACTCACTCTCAACGAGGCAGGTCCTCGCGTCGCCGGCTCTCACCGGACTCGGACACTGAGGCTGTCATCTTCTGGGATACCTGAGTGAGCGAGAGACAAAATTAGAGGCCATCTCTAAAGCTGCAGTGGATCCCCGCTCCTCCTGCTGCCTCCCCAACTCACCTACAAGGCTCCTCTCTCTTCAGCTGCTCCCAACACCGCCCCTGCAAATGAAATGGGCAAAGGCTCAAACACTCAGCTCTCAAACATTTAGGGATTCCTCACAAAGAAAGCCAAAAACCTCTAAACCCTACACACTCTTTGCTACTCTACCTAGCCGGGACTCTAGACACCCCAGCAGGGCATCGCAAGACCATCCTGCTCACAGACTGGACACCCATCGGCTCCACTCTCTAAGGAAACTGACACGTTGATGTCAGACTCCGAGCCATATTCCATCTACCCACTGATCCACGGAGCAGGGCAGAGCAGGTCCAGGCTGACCCCAAGTGAGACACCCCACACCTGTGACCACACACACCACGTGACACAAAACACGCACCAGACAAAGGACGGGACACAGACCGAAACTGCTCTGCCCGGCACACGTGAATCCAAAGATAAAAAGTAAGCCCTTCCTTTGATGAGTCCAAATAACCTGGCACAGGATACCCCGTGCACCGGACTCATTTCAAAAATCCCTCCAGGCCAGGCACACACTTGCACCCACTCCCAACCCCTCTCTGGCTCTTTGCCCCGCACTTATCTTGCCGAGAGCCGGGGATGCGAAGCCATCTCGGATGCACAGGAGGGGCACCTGGGCTGCCTCAGGGGTTCCTGCCATCGTCACACTACGACCAGTCAACTGCGAGAAAGAAAACCAGACTCCAGATCTGACTAGCGTGCCACGTGGCTCCAGCCCCCACGATCCCTCTACTCACTCTCAACGAGGCAGGTCCTCGCGTCGCCGGCTCTCACCGGACTCGGACACTGAGGCTGTCATCTTCTGGGATACCTGAGTGAGCGAGAGACAAAATTAGAGGCCATCTCTAAAGCTGCAGTGGATCCCCGCTCCTCCTGCTGCCTCCCCAACTCACCTACAAGGCTCCTCTCTCTTCAGCTGCTCCCAAGACCACCCCTGCAAATGAAATGGCCAAAGGCTCAAACACTCAGCTCTCAAACATTTAGGGATTCCTCAAAACGAAAGCCAAAAACCTCTAAACCCTACACACTCTTTGCTACTCTACCTAGCCGGGACTCTAGACACCCCAGCAGGGCATCGCAAGACCATCCTGCTCACAGACTGGACACCCATCGGCTCCACTCTCTAAGGGAACTGACACGTTGATGTCAGACTCCGAGCCATATTCCATCTACCCACTGATCCACGGAGCAGGGCAGAGCAGGTCCAGGCTGACCCCAAGTGAGACACCCCACACCTGTGACCACACACACCACGTGACACAAAACACGCACCAGACAAAGGACGGGACACAGACCGAAACTGCTCTGCCCGGCACACGTGAATCCAAAGATAAAAATTAAGCCCTTCCTTTGATGAGTCCAAATAACCTGGCACAGGATACCCCGTGCACCGGACTCATTTCAAAAATCCCTCCAGGCCAGGCACACACTTGCACCCACTCCCAACCCCTCTCTGGCTCTTTGCCCCGCACTTATCTTGCCGAGAGCCGGGGATGCGAAGCCATCTCGGATGCACAGGAGGGGTACCTGGGCTGCCTCAGAGGTTCCTGCCATCGTCACACTACGACCAGTCAACTGCGAGAAAGAAAACCAGACTCCAGATCTGACTAGCGTGCCACGTGGCCCCAGCCCCCACGATCCCTCTACTCACTCTCAACGAGGCAGGTCCTCGCGTCGCCGGCTCTCACCGGACTCGGACACTGAGGCTGTCATCTTCTGGGATACCTGAGTGAGCGAGAGACAAAATTAGAGGCCATCTCTAAAGCTGCAGTGGATCCCCGCTCCTCCTGCTGCCTCCCCAACTCACCTACAAGGCTCCTCTCTCTTCAGCTGCTCCCAACACCGCCCCTGCAAATGAAATGGGCAAAGGCTCAAACACTCAGCTCTCAAACATTTAGGGATTCCTCACAAAGAAAGCCAAAAACCTCTAAACCCTACACACTCTTTGCTACTCTACCTAGCCGGGACTCTAGACACCCCAGCAGGGCATCGCAAGACCATCCTGCTCACAGACTGGACACCCATCGGCTCCACTCTCTAAGGAAACTGACACGTTGATGTCAGACTCCGAGCCATATTCCATCTACCCACTGATCCACGGAGCAGGGCAGAGCAGGTCCAGGCTGACCCCAAGTGAGACACCCCACACCTGTGACCACACACACCACGTGACACAAAACACGCACCAGACAAAGGACGGGACACAGACCGAAACTGCTCTGCCCGGCACACGTGAATCCAAAGATAAAAAGTAAGCCCTTCCTTTGATGAGTCCAAATAACCTGGCACAGGATACCCCGTGCACCGGACTCATTTCAAAAATCCCTCCAGGCCAGGCACACACTTGCACCCACTCCCAACCCCTCTCTGGCTCTTTGCCCCGCACTTATCTTGCCGAGAGCCGGGGATGCGAAGCCATCTCGGATGCACAGGAGGGGCACCTGGGCTGCCTCAGGGGTTCCTGCCATCGTCACACTACGACCAGTCAACTGCGAGAAAGAAAACCAGACTCCAGATCTGACTAGCGTGCCACGTGGCCCCAGCCCCCACGATCCCTCTACTCACTCTCAACGAGGCAGGTCCTCGCGTCGCCGGCTCTCACCGGACTCAGACACTGAGGCTGTCATCTTCTGGGATACCTGAGTGAGCGAGAGACAAAATTAGAGGCCATCTCTAAAGCTGCAGTGGATCCCCACTCCTCCTGCTGCCTCCCCAACTCACCTACAAGGCTCCTCTCTCTTCAGCTGCTCCCAACACCGCCCCTGCAAATGAAATGGCCAAAGGCTCAAACACTCAGCTCTCAAACATTTAGGGATTCCTCACAAAGAAAGCCAAAAACCTCTAAACCCTACACACTCTTTGCTACTCTACCTAGCCGGGACTCTAGACACCCCAGCAGGGCATCGCAAGACCATCCTGCTCACAGACTGGACACCCATCGGCTCCACTCTCTAAGGAAACTGACACGTTGATGTCAGACTCCGAGCCATATTCCATCTACCCACTGATCCACGGAGCAGGGCAGAGCAGGTCCAGGCTGACCCCAAGTGAGACACCCCACACCTGTGACCACACACACCACGTGACACAAAACACGCACCAGACAAAGGACGGGACACAGACCGAAACTGCTCTGCCCGGCACACGTGAATCCAAAGATAAAAAGTAAGCCCTTCCTTTGATGAGTCCAAATAACCTGGCACAGGATACCCCGTGCACCGGACTCATTTCAAAAATCCCTCCAGGCCAGGCACACACTTGCACCCACTCCCAACCCCTCTCTGGCTCTTTGCCCCGCACTTATCTTGCCGAGAGCCGGGGATGCGAAGCCATCTCGGATGCACAGGAGGGGCACCTGGGCTGCCTCAGAGGTTCCTGCCATCGTCACACTACGACCAGTCAACTGCGAGAAAGAAAACCAGACTCCAGATCTGACTAGCGTGCCACGTGGCCCCAGCCCCCACGATCCCTCTACTCACTCTCAACGAGGCAGGTCCTCGCGTCGCCGGCTCTCACCGGACTCGGACACTGAGGCTGTCATCTTCTGGGATACCTGAGTGAGCGAGAGACAAAATTAGAGGCCATCTCTAAAGCTGCAGTGGATCCCCGCTCCTCCTGCTGCCTCCCCAACTCACCTACAAGGCTCCTCTCTCTTCAGCTGCTCCCAAGACCACCCCTGCAAATGAAATGGCCAAAGGCTCAAACACTCAGCTCTCAAACATTTAGGGATTCCTCAAAACGAAAGCCAAAAACCTCTAAACCCTACACACTCTTTGCTACTCTACCTAGCCGGGACTCTAGACACCCCAGCAGGGCATCGCAAGACCATCCTGCTCACAGACTGGACACCCATCGGCTCCACTCTCTAAGGGAACTGACACGTTGATGTCAGACTCCGAGCCATATTCCATCTACCCACTGATCCACGGAGCAGGGCAGAGCAGGTCCAGGCTGACCCCAAGTGAGACACCCCACACCTGTGACCACACACACCACGTGACACAAAACACGCACCAGACAAAGGACGGGACACAGACCGAAACTGCTCTGCCCGGCACACGTGAATCCAAAGATAAAAAGTAAGCCCTTCCTTTGATGAGTCCAAATAACCTGGCACAGGATACCCCGTGCACCGGACTCATTTCAAAAATCCCTCCAGGCCAGGCACACACTTGCACCCACTCCCAACCCCTCTCTGGCTCTTTGCCCCGCACTTATCTTGCCGAGAGCCGGGGATGCAAAGCCATCTCGGATGCACAGGAGGGGCACCTGGGCTGCCTCAGAGGTTCCTGCCATCGTCACACTACGACCAGTCAACTGCGAGAAAGAAAACCAGACTCCAGATCTGACTAGCGTGCCACGTGGCCCCAGCCCCCACGATCCCTCTACTCACTCTCAACGAGGCAGGTCCTCGCGTCGCCGGCTCTCACCGGACTCGGACACTGAGGCTGTCATCTTCTGGGATACCTGAGTGAGCGAGAGACAAAATTAGAGGCCATCTCTAAAGCTGCAGTGGATCCCCGCTCCTCCTGCTGCCTCCCCAACTCACCTACAAGGCTCCTCTCTCTTCAGCTGCTCCCAAGACCACCCCTGCAAATGAAATGGCCAAAGGCTCAAACACTCAGCTCTCAAACATTTAGGGATTCCTCAAAACGAAAGCCAAAAACCTCTAAACCCTACACACTCTTTGCTACTCTACCTAGCCGGGACTCTAGACACCCCAGCAGGGCATCGCAAGACCATCCTGCTCACAGACTGGACACCCATCGGCTCCACTCTCTAAGGGAACTGACACGTTGATGTCAGACTCCGAGCCATATTCCATCTACCCACTGATCCACGGAGCAGGGCAGAGCAGGTCCAGGCTGACCCCAAGTGAGACACCCCACACCTGTGACCACACACACCACGTGACACAAAACACGCACCAGACAAAGGACGGGACACAGACCGAAACTGCTCTGCCCGGCACACGTGAATCCAAAGATAAAAAGTAAGCCCTTCCTTTGATGAGTCCAAATAACCTGGCACAGGATACCCCGTGCACCGGACTCATTTCAAAAATCCCTCCAGGCCAGGCACACACTTGCACCCACTCCCAACCCCTCTCTGGCTCTTTGCCCCGCACTTATCTTGCCGAGAGCCGGGGATGCGAAGCCATCTCGGATGCACAGGAGGGGCACCTGGGCTGCCTCAGGGGTTCCTGCCATCGTCACACTACGACCAGTCAACTGCGAGAAAGAAAACCAGACTCCAGATCTGACTAGCGTGCCACGTGGCCCCAGCCCCCACGATCCCTCTACTCACTCTCAACGAGGCAGGTCCTCGCGTCGCCGGCTCTCACCGGACTCGGACACTGAGGCTGTCATCTTCTGGGATACCTGAGTGAGCGAGAGACAAAATTAGAGGCCATCTCTAAAGCTGCAGTGGATCCCCGCTCCTCCTGCTGCCTCCCCAACTCACCTACAAGGCTCCTCTCTCTTCAGCTGCTCCCAACACCGCCCCTGCAAATGAAATGGCCAAAGGCTCAAACACTCAGCTCTCAAACATTTAGGGATTCCTCAAAACGAAAGCCAAAAACCTCTAAACCCTACACACTCTTTGCTACTCTACCTAGCCGGGACTCTAAGACACCCCAGCAGGGCATCGCAAGACCATCCTGCTCACAGACTGGACACCCATCGGCTCCACTCTCTAAGGGAACTGACACGTTGATGTCAGACTCCGAGCCATATTCCATCTACCCACTGATCCACGGAGCAGGGCAGAGCAGGTCCAGGCTGACCCCAAGTGAGACACCCCACACCTGTGACCACACACACCACGTGACACAAAACACGCACCAGACAAAGGACGGGACACAGACCGAAACTGCTCTGCCCGGCACACGTGAATCCAAAGATAAAAAGTAAGCCCTTCCTTTGATGAGTCCAAATAACCTGGCACAGGATACCCCGTGCACCGGACTCATTTCAAAAATCCCTCCAGGCCAGGCACACACTTGCACCCACTCCCAACCCCTCTCTGGCTCTTTGCCCCGCACTTATCTTGCCGAGAGCCGGGGATGCGAAGCCATCTCGGATGCACAGGAGGGGCACCTGGGCTGCCTCAGGGGTTCCTGCCATCGTCACACTACGACCAGTCAACTGCGAGAAAGAAAACCAGACTCCAGATCTGACTAGCGTGCCACGTGGCCCCAGCCACGTGGGATCCCTCTACTCACTCTCAACGAGGCAGGTCCTCGCGTCGCCGGCTCTCACCGGACTCGGACACTGAGGCTGTCATCTTCTGGGATACCTGAGTGAGCGAGAAACAAAATTAGAGGCCATCTCTAAAGCTGCAGTGGATCCCCGCTCCTCCTGCTGCCTCCCCAACTCACCTACAAGGCTCCTCTCTCTTCAGCTGCTCCCAAGACCCCCCCTGCAAATGAAATGGCCAAAGGTTCACACACTCAGCTCTCAAACATTTAGGGATTCCTCACAAAGAAAGCCAAAAACCTCTAAACCCTACACACTCTTTGCTACTCTACCTAGCCGGGACTCTAGACACCCCAGCAGGGCATCGCAAGACCATCCTGCTCACAGACTGGACACCCATCGGCTCCACTCTCTAAGGGAACTGACACGTTGATGTCAGACTCCGAGCCATATTCCATCTACCCACTGATCCACGGAGCAGGGCAGAGCAGGTCCAGGCTGACCCCAAGTGAGACACCCCACACCTGTGACCACACACACCACGTGACACAAAACACGCACCAGACAAAGGACGGGACACAGACCGAAACTGCTCTGCCCGGCACACGTGAATCCAAAGATAAAAAGTAAGCCCTTCCTTTGATGAGTCCAAATAACCTGGCACAGGATACCCCGTGCACCGGACTCATTTCAAAAATCCCTCCAGGCCAGGCACACACTTGCACCCACTCCCAACCCCTCTCTGGCTCTTTGCCCCGCACTTATCTTGCCGAGAGCCGGGGATGCGAAGCCATCTCGGATGCACAGGAGGGGCACCTGGGCTGCCTCAGGGGTTCCTGCCATCGTCACACTACGACCAGTCAACTGCGAGAAAGAAAACCAGACTCCAGATCTGACTAGCGTGCCACGTGGCCCCAGCCCCCACGATCCCTCTACTCACTCTCAACGAGGCAGGTCCTCGCGTCGCCGGCTCTCACCGGACTCGGACACTGAGGCTGTCATCTTCTGGGATACCTGAGTGAGCGAGAGACAAAATTAGAGGCCATCTCTAAAGCTGCAGTGGATCCCCGCTCCTCCTGCTGCCTCCCCAACTCACCTACAAGGCTCCTCTCTCTTCAGCTGCTCCCAACACCGCCCCTGCAAATGAAATGGGCAAAGGCTCAAACACTCAGCTCTCAAACATTTAGGGATTCCTCAAAACGAAAGCCAAAAACCTCTAAACCCTACACACTCTTTGCTACTCTACCTAGCCGGGACTCTAAGACACCCCAGCAGGGCATCGCAAGACCATCCTGCTCACAGACTGGACACCCATCGGCTCCACTCTCTAAGGGAACTGACACGTTGATGTCAGACTCCGAGCCATATTCCATCTACCCACTGATCCACGGAGCAGGGCAGAGCAGGTCCAGGCTGACCCCAAGTGAGACACCCCACACCTGTGACCACACACACCACGTGACACAAAACACGCACCAGACAAAGGACGGGACACAGACCGAAACTGCTCTGCCCGGCACACGTGAATCCAAAGATAAAAAGTAAGCCCTTCCTTTGATGAGTCCAAATAACCTGGCACAGGATACCCCGTGCACCGGACTCATTTCAAAAATCCCTCCAGGCCAGGCACACACTTGCACCCACTCCCAACCCCTCTCTGGCTCTTTGCCCCGCACTTATCTTGCCGAGAGCCGGGGATGCGAAGCCATCTCGGATGCACAGGAGGGGCACCTGGGCTGCCTCAGGGGTTCCTGCCATCGTCACACTACGACCAGTCAACTGCGAGAAAGAAAACCAGACTCCATATCTGACTAGCGTGCCACGTGGCCCCAGCCCCCATGCTCCCCACTCCTCCTGCTGCCTCCCCGACTCACCTCCAATGCTCATCTGCTCCCAAAGGTTAGCCAGATGGCACCTGCAATTAAAAAAGCTCATTGCTTCATTGCTGATCCGTTTTATACTCAGAGATTACCTACAAGGACAGCTCCAGAGGACCAAACCGTGTTCTTCACATCACTGTGAGTTGGCTTCAGCCCTGTGAGGCTGCCTACATCTCCTGCAAGAAAACCCAGAGGTAAGTGTAAGAATTGATATGCTGCCCAAGAGTATGCTGCTCCCATGGCAGTTTCTGTCTGACACCCCTTGACCGTGACCTCTTACAGGTAGGGTTCCTGTCACGCTGGACTGTACGTTAGAAGTTGGTGCATTGCCTGGAAAACAAAAAAACAAGTATGTACACAGATTCACCACAAGTACCCTGCCTACAAAAGAGCAGCTAGTTGTGTCCTGCAGTCACTGTTCACCTTCCTCACCAGGCTCAGCTTCCCTCTGGTGCCCATCGTCTGCTGGGCCGAGGGCTCTGCATCTTAAAAAATACCCACAACCACAAAACTAAGCCACCAAACCATCCAAATGATCAAGTAAACCTAGGGCCAAAAGTCATGTCTTGGCTCTGACCTCACATGAGAAGCCACCTTCTGACTGTCCTCCTCCAGCCTCTTCTGTTTATCTCTGCTTTACATCCAGTCCCTCTGACACCGCAAAGAAATGAGTTAGCCAAGTCAGCCATATAAATGGAGGGACCTTAACTGCTGTGCAATTGTAATTTCTCTTTAGACAAGCCATCTGGGGTCTGAAGACAACCTGCACAAACACTGACGTAACTTTAAGGCCCTGCTGTACCACTCCCATCGTCTCTGGAAAAGCCCGCTCTCGTGACTGCACTCACACTGCAGGCAGGGGCTGCCTCCGGGAGGACCAGAGAACTGCTGCCCTGAGTGGCTGAGCCTATCACAGGTTACCTGTAAAGTCTCCTTCCTACTCCACCTATCCTCAAGTCTACACTGCAGGGCAGAGCAGTTCCAGGCCAAACACAAACTCCAGTGGCACATTTCTGGACAAGTGCTGTGGTGCAACAATTGTGAATTGTGATTGTGAATTGTAAGACACAAAACACAGACTGGACAAAGGACACGACACAGACCTGAACGACTCTGCCCTGCACATCCTACTCCAGTGATGTAAAGGAAACTGCTCCTCCTATGTGTGCCAAGGGCCTCTTAGGGCAGACCCTTTCCCCTCTGCTCATTTGAAAATCCCTCCCTCCTAAACATAAAACTGGACCCAGCTCGCATCCCCTCTCCAGGTGATAGTCCTCCACTTATCTGTCCCATAGGCGGGGATGTGAATCCACCTTTGACACGAAGGAAGGACGCCCGGCTGGCTCAGAGGGTCCTGTGATCCCTGACTCAGTTGCTGTGAGAAAGAAAACAGAAACTGACACAAGAGTTGGGCAGCACGTGGGAGATAACCCCGCAATTGGCTACTCACCCTCCCCTGAGCTGAGAGGTTCTCGGGCCACTGGCTCCAACTCGAGTCAGAGGCTGCTGCCGTCACTGTGTGCCGTACCTGGGTGAGTGAGGAAAAAAAGTTACGTGGTGTCTCTGAAACACCCAGCACCTCCTCCCTACCTCCCCACCTCAACCTGAAGGCTCCTCCATTGCCAAAGGCAGGCTGGATGGCACCTACAACTGGAAGAGGTTGAGCCTTAATTGATGACCCTCGTAGGACTAGGAGATTACTCACATGGGCAGCTGAAGACCATCAAACCTAATTAGCAGGTGGCTCCAGCCCTCTGAGGCTGCACACGTTGTTTGCAAAGCAAAAAAACCAAAAGCAAATGTACATACTGAGATACTGCCTGAAAGGATGGCTTTCCTGTGGGAGCTCCTACCTACCTCTCCTCCCCAGTGACCTCTTACCAGCAGGGTCCCTGAAGCATTGGTCTGTCTGTTAGAAGGTGGCAGAACCCCTGGAAAACACAAGAAACAAAGCATGTGCACAGATTCACCACAACACCTGTAAAAGACCATCTAGTTCTGTCCTGGAATCAATGCTCACCTTGCTCACAGGTACTCACCTGGATCACCTCCCCTCCGGTGCCTAGAGCCTCCTGGGCCCAGGGCTCTGCAGCTGAAAACAAAGAAAAAACAAACCCAAACAACAAAATCCTTAACACATCCAGTAAACGTGGAGCCAAAAGCCACATCTTTGTGCTGATGTCAGGTGACCACCCACCTTCTTGCTCTGTTCCTCTGGCCTCTGTTCTGTTCAACTCTGCTTTACACCCTGTCCCTCTGACATGGTAAAGAAACCCTAACCAAAGTCACCCAGATAGATGGGGAGAGCTCAAAGAGTCTCCCTTCTCTTTAGGCAAACCACCCAGGGTCACTGCCTGCAGCCAAAGACTGCAGCTGTAATCACGCAGAATATCTGGGTGAAGGAAAGGAAAACTTAAGTGGCACATCTGAAAAGTCAGTGGGTGCCTTCACAGACATTTAGGGGGCTGCTGGACACTGCTTTCCACCCGTACTACCTTCAAAACACCCTTGGCAATTCCTAAGACGACACCCCAGCCCTCACTCCATCTGTGGGCTGTACCCCCCCACTGACTACTTGCAAATCTGGGTGCCTGTAGCCATCTTCAACACAGAGCAGCTTCATCTCAGGGCAGGATAACACTTGTGAAAAAATGCCAAGCTGCAGTTGAGATGATCAGGAGATCTCAAAAGATGCAAGGCTCCTAAGGAAAAGAAAAAAAGATAACAAATTACAAAAGCACCTTACCAACACAGGACACAAAATTAGTAAATTTAAAAACCTTGCATTTGAGTGTAATCCTCTTCATTGCCATATACAGCTCTGCTTCTTTGGATGCCAAAGCTGATGCTTCAATAAAGCAGGAATAGCTTGAGAAGTCCCATTCATTGAAAGAAGGGGAGAGCTCTTATTCCATTGAAGCCCGGCTGCTAAATGACCTCCTTGGGCAAAGGCTGGGGTTAATATACCCCTGGCCACGCCCACACACCTTCCCATGAGGCCCGAGGGAAAGGGAGGAGCCAAATGCCACAGAGTATAAAAGCTCTGGGAGGAGTAGCACTGAGCTTTTTAAGTTCAGGAGGGGTGAAGGCCCTGATGCAGGAAAACACTGCTAATGAGGATAAATACACCATCTCTCTTTCTGCAGCTATACCCACCAAAACAGCAAAGACCAGGTAAGAAACTAAACTTGTCTGTTGGGCAGAGGGAGAAAAAGATAAACAACCTAAAAATGCAGACAAAAAATTAACTTATCAAAGAAGATGAAAGGTTAAGGTGGTGGGCCACCCTGACACTCCATAGGCAGCAAGAGTTTGTGGTCCTGGCATCTTTTCTCTGAGAAAAAGCTTTAGCTGTGTTCAGTCTGGAGGCTGACATGGCAAATTTCACTGCAGGGCTCCTGGAAATGAACAAGAACCCTTTTCCCCAGGGAAAGAAAGCCCTCACCCTAATGGTCTCAGACGGAAATGAAGAGAAATCCAGGCACTGCACAGGCAGCAAGAGCTTCTGACCCTAGCAGCTCTTCTCTGACAAAAAGCTTCAGCTGTGTTCAGTCTGGGGACTGACATGGCCAATTTCCCTGCACAGCTCCTGGAAGTGAATGAGGACCCTTTTCCCCTTTGATAATAAAGTAATTAACTTTTCCACCAGACCTTAATTAGCTACCAATTAACTAATTCTCTTTGTACAAAGCATGCTAATTATTCACTAATGACCTAATTCAGTAATTAATTTCTTGCACTGCACCCTAATGGGTTATTAATTAATTAATTAGCTTCACACGCAGCAAGATTTTTCTGTCCCGTTACCTTTGGTTTCAGAGAAATCTTCGTCCATGTTCAATTTGGAGAGGAGGATCAGGTATTAGAGGCAGGACTCTTGCAAGCAACAGACAGCCGTATCCCCAAGGAAACAAAGCCCTGACCCTCAGGGTTTCAGGTGCAGATAGTGTGAAACTTGATGGGCAACAAGAGTTTTCTGTCCTGCCACCTTTTTTCTGAGAGGAAACTTTGTCCATGTTCATTTTGGGAGTCAGACTGGCAATTTCACTGCAAGGCTCCTGCAAACGAATTACAGCCCTTTTCCCCAGGAAAGACAGCTTGTAGCCTTAAAATTTTAGGGGCAATTGGTGGGCCAGGCTGGACACTCCATGGGCAGCAAAGCTCTCTGTGGTGGCACCTTTGGTCCAAGAGGAATACTCATTCATGTTCAATTTCAGGACTCAGACTAGAATTTTCAGAGCAGGAAAACCAGGAAAGAACCAGGGAAAGAATCCCCAGGAAGGAAATCCCTTACCCTCACGGTCTCAGGTGCAGGTGGTGCGACACTCCATGGGTGGCAACAGCTTTCTGTGGTGGCACCTTTTGTCTGGGAGGAATCTTTGCTGGCATTCAGTAGAGGGAGTCAGACTTCCACTTTCAGGGGAGGGCTCTGAAAAGCAAAAACCAGCCCTTTCTTGTAGGAGAGAAAGCCTGTAAACTTTGGGATTCAGGTGCAGTTGATGGACCAGCCTGGGCACTCCATGGGCAACAAGATGTTTGTGTGGTGGCACCTTTTGCCTGGGAGAAATCTTCATCCCTTTTGAATTTTGGCGAGTCGGTCCAGCTATCTTGGCACTGAGCTCCTGCAAGCAAATTACAGACCATTTCCCCATGAAAAGCAACATGTAGCCTCAGACTCTCAGGTGTACTACATGAGACACCCAGGGCACTCCATGGGAAGCCAGAGATGTCTGTCCTGGCATCTTTTGTCTCAGAGTTATGTTCACCTGTGTTCACTTTTGAGAGTTGCACCATCATTATCACCACAAGTCTCTGGAAATCAAACAATAGCCCTTTCCCCCAGGTAATAAAGCCCTTCATCTCAGGGCTGCACATGCAGGTGCTGTGGCACTCCCTGTGCAGGAAGATCTTTCTGTCCTGTCACCATTTGTTTGGGAGGAATCCTCGTCTGAGTTCATTTTGGGCAGTCAAACCATCTTTCTCAGTTCAGGACACCTGTAAGTGAACAAGAGCCTGTTTCCCCAGGAAAGAAAGCCCTTACCCTCAGGGCCTCAGGTGTAGCTGATATGAAACTCCATGGGCAACAGGAGCTCACTGTCCTGGAACCTTTTGTCTGGGAGGAATCTTCATCTGTATTCAGTTTTGGGACTGGCAATTTCGGTGCAAAGCTCTGAAAAACAAACAACAGCATTTTCCCCCAGGTAAGAAAGCCTGCAATCCTTGGCTGTTAGTTGCAGTTGGTGGGCCAGCCTGGGCACTCCATGGGCAGCAAGAGCTTGCTGTGGAGGTACCTTTTTTCTGGAAGGACTCTTCGTCCGCATTCAGTTTTGGGAGTCAGACTGGCAGTTTCAGCACAGGGCTGAAAATAGACAACAGCCCCTACCCCCAGAAAAGAAAGCCTGGAACCTTTGGCTTTCAGGTGCAGTTGGTGGGCCAGCCTGGCCATTCCACGGGCAGCAAGAGGTTTCTGTCCTGGCACCTTTTGTCTGGGAGGAATCTTCATCCTTATGCAATTTTGGGAGTAAGACTGACAGTTTCAGCACAGGATTAAAAAACACGATCAACAGCCCTTATTCCCAGGAAAGAAAGCCTGGAACCTTTGGCCGTTAGGTGCATTTGGTGGGCCAGTCTGGGCACTCCGTGGGCAGCAACAGCTCTCTGTCCTGGAACCTTTTGTCTTGCAGAAATCTTGGTCTGTATGGAATATTGGGAGTCGGACTGGCAGTTTCAGCGCAGGATTCCTAAAAATAAACAACAGCCCTTTTCCACAGCAAAGCAAGCACTGACCCTTTTAATTTCAGGTGCAGGTGGTGGGCCAGCCTGGGCACTCCTTAAGCAGCAAGAGCTTTCTGCTGTGGTACCTTTGGTCTGGGAGGCATCCTCGTCCGTATTCAATTTTCGGAGTCAAACTGGCAGTTTGAGCTCAGGGCTGAAAAAAGCAAACAACAGCCCTTATCCCCATGCAAGAAAGCATACAACCTTTGGCTTTCAGGCGCAGTTTGTGGGCCAGGCAGGGCACTCCGTGGGCAGCAAAGGCTTTCTGTCCTAGCACCTCTTGTCTGGGAGGAATCTTTGTCCATATGGAATAGGGGGAGCTGGACTTCCACTTTCAGCGCAGGATTCCTAAAAACGAACAACAGCCCTTTTCCACAGGAAAGCAAGCACTGACCCTTTTAATTTCAGGTGCAGGTGGTGGGCCAGCCTGGGCACTTGGTGGGCAGCAAGAGCTTTGTGTGGTGGCACTGTTTTTCTGGGAGGAATCTTCATCCGTATTCAATTTTGGGAGCTGGACTGCCCATTTTGGCTCTAAGATTCCTGCAAGGTAACATCAACCCTTTTCCCCTGGAAGGAAAGCCCTTACCTTCTTGGTTTCAGGTGCAGTTGGTGGGCCAGCCTGGGCACTCTTTCAGCAGCAAGAGCTTTGTGTGGTGGCACTGTTTCTCTGGGCGGTATCTTTGTCCGTATTCAATTTTGGGACCGGGACTGGCAATTTCAGGACAAGACTCCTGCAAGCGAACAACAGCCCTTTCTCCCAAGAAATAAAGTGCTTACCCTCAGGGTCTCCTGTGCAGTTGGAGGGGCAGCCTTGCCACTCCACGGGCAGCAAGAGCTCTCCACCCTGGCACCTTTTGTCTGGGAGGAATCTTGATCCGTATGGATTTTTGGGAGTCGGACCTGCAGTTGCAGGGCAGCATTCCTGAAAATGATCCACACCCTTTTCCACAGCAAAGGACACACTGACTGTGGTAGTTTCAGGAGCAGGTGGTGGGCCAGCCTGGGCACTCTTTCAGCAGCAAGAGCTTTGTGTGGTGGCACCGTTTGTCTGGGAGGAATCTTTGTCCGTATGGAATTTTGAGACTGGGACTGGCAATTTCAGGGCACAATTCCTGCAAGTGAACAACAGCCCTTTCTCCTAGTAAACAAAGCGCTTACTCTTCAGGTCTCAGGTGCATTTGGTGGGCCAGCCTGGCCATTCTTTCAGCAGCAAGAGCTTCCTGTGGTGGCACCTTTTGTCTGGGAGGAATCTTGGTCCATATGGATTTTTGGGAGTCGGACTGGCAGTTTCAGGGCAGCATTCCTGAAAATGATCCACACCCTCTTCCACAGCAAAGGACACACTGACTGTTGTAGTTTCAGGAGCAGTTGGTGGGCCAGCCTGGGCACTCCTAAAGCAGCAAGAGCTTTCTGGTATGCTACATTTGATGTCCTTGTTCATATTCAATTTTGGGAGTTGGACTGCCCATTTCAGCTCTAGGATTCCTGCAAGGTAACATCAACCCTTTTCCCCAGGAAAGAAAGCCCTTACCTTCTTGGTTTCAGGTGCAGTTGGTGGGCCAGCCTGGGCACTCGGTGGGCAGCAAGAGCTCTCTGTGCTGGCAGCTTTGGTCTGGGAGGAATCCTCGTCTGTATTCAATTCTGGGTCTTGGACTGGCAATTTCACTGCAGGACTCCTGCAAGCGAACAACAGCCCTTTCTCCCAGGCAAGAAAGTGCTTACCCTCAGGGTCTCCTGTGCAGTTGGTGGGCTAGCCTAGGCACTCCATGGGCAGCAACATCTCTCTGTCCTGGCACCTTTTGTCTTGGAGGAATCTTCATTCGGATGCCATTTTGGGAGTCCAACTGCCAGTTCCAGCACAGGATTCCTAAAAATGAACAACACTCCTTTTCCACAGCAAAGAAAGCACTGGCCCTTTTAATTTCAGGTGCAGGTGGTGGGCCAGCCTGGGCACTCCTTAAGCAGCAAGAGCTTTCTGGTGTGGTAGCTTTTGTCTGGGAGGTATCTTTGTCCGTATTCAATTTTGGGAGAGTCTCGATGTTTCCTGTTTGATCTCTATGACTTTGGAAGTCTCAGCTGTCAGTTCCAGCTTTTTAGTTTTGGGGTTTTTTTCTCTTTTTTTCACTGATGCCTGCAATTGTTCTCTGGGTGGTTTTGTTTCTTTGTTTTTGCAAGAAATTTTTGGCTAAAGGTGTTCACAATTCTTTATGAAAAGTCAAGAGAAAAAATTATAGTCCTTAAGTTGCAGAATTAATGGTTAAATTACATTACTTCTCATTAATAATCATTCACAGAAACAAATGAACACGAGACAATCTTCAAAGCGCATGGATGCAACTTGTATCTGCCCCGCAAAGCCCTGCTCTCCTGACTGAACACTCCTGACCACTCTTCCTGAGAACACTGCAGAACCTTTGCCTCAATCAGCTCAGCATTTCAGCATGCTAATGATGCATGGTAAGGAACCTGTTCCACTGATTTCTGAGTCTACATGTTGGGTAGAGCAGTTCAAGGCTACATCACACTTCCTAAACAGGTGCTTTTGTACAGAGGAGGACATGGACCAATACTATGGAAAGTTGTGCCCTTCCCCTTCTCCCCTGCTGACAATAACCACACAAGGCACTAGCTAAGGCTCAAAGGGGGCTTGTCCCAGTCCAAGTGACTCAGTGAAAGGTGAGCTGGGGAAAAAAAACAGCAAAAGCCCCAGACAGCAGGGCATTCTCTTGCTTCCAAGGCAGGACCAATTATCTCTCTAGGGAAAGGGAAAGAGGCAAGGGTTCATCAAGCAATGCACAACTTAGCAAGTGAGTTTAACAAATACCATCAGGTTTTGAGCACAGAGGAAATAAAACTCACTGTTTTTAATTGCAAAATATCGGTGGAAATTACTGGCTTGGTACAGCAGTGAGCTTCCTACAGCCTCTCATACTTACGGATATATCAGAAGCAGCAGTTTCAGGTGCCTTCCTTTGGAGACCAGCCCCAAAGCAGAAACTCCTTTTGACTGCTCCTCAGAGAGCCTACTGGAACTCTGGGTTCTCAGCAAAGTGACCCCCTCCCCTGCGTCCTGGCTCCCCTGCCCAAGCACCTCCGATGCTTATATTCTACCTCACTCCCTGTTTTGCATATTCATATCAGTAGAAGACACCTCTGAGCTCTTCCTCCCGTCCGAGCTGCATCTTCCCTGCACCCCCACCCTCCCCCACCTGGTCACATGCACTACTCCCCTCTCCTGCACTGCCTCTTGGCACAGGGCTCATCTCTTGGCACCTTCCTTGAGCGATGATCCATCTCCAGACACACGCAGGGGCTTCCTGCAGCTGCTGCAAGGTGCTCTCACCATCACTGCTTCAGAGACTCCCTGGAATGGGCTGCTCCCCTGCAAAAGCTCCCGACATTAAGTGCTCCCAGATGCTCACCCAGCGGGGCCTCCCCCTCCTCATTCTCACTGGCCCCCCCTGGGGCTGCCCCGCAGGGGAGGGGAGGGCACGTGGAGCCACAGGCGAGGGGGAGGGATGAGCTCGAGGGGGCGGAGCCAGGCGCCTCCTCTGGGGCCGACTGCAGTACTCCGTGTTCAGCAGCAGGTGGCAGCAGTGGGTTAAATCCCAAATTGGCCCTAATTTGACCCAAAAATGCAAAAAAATCCACCAAAACTGATCCAAAATGACACAAAATCACTCCCCAAAAATGACCAGAAATTGACCCCAAAACCCCAAAAAACTGACACCAAGACTTAAACAAATCATCTCAAAAATTGACTCAAAATTGACTCAAAATTGACCCAAATCTGCCCAAAAAAATGAGCAGAAACTCATCCAAATCACCCAAAAAATGACTCAAAAACTGACTCAAATCTCCTCAAAAAATGATCAGAAAGTGACAAAAAATCTACCGAAAAAATGACCAGAAACTCAAACAAATCTCCCCAAAAAATGACCAGAAACTGACCCAAATCTCCCCAAAAAATGACCCAGAACTCACCCCATGTCAAGGTTTGAGATAGTCCCAAAATCCAATCCCCTAGTCTAAGCCCCCTCCCACATCTCAACCTAATGTGAGATGGGTTTTTTCCAGACAAAACACACCAGACTCCAAGTGGGGGAAAGGGAATATATTACAATGACTGTACAAAAAAATATCATATCACATTATACACACGATCACAACTATCTCTACCATGGCATATAGTATTTACAATAGACCAGATCTCTTCTCTCCTCCAAATAAAAGTCCAGGAGGGAAAGAAGGACAGATCCCTTCCAGTCCTTAAGCAGCAGCTCCTCTTCTGTCCTCCATGCAGCAGTAACTGGGTTGTTGTAGCTGGATCTCTGTTCAACATACACAAGGGGGTCTCCAAGCCCCTCGGCTCTCCTTCGGTCCAAGCGAAGGCCTCACCTGTGGACTGCCAGCAGGGACCAGACTCGCATCACCACAGGCATATCACGAAATGCAGGGGCATCTTCGTGAAAGTCCTTTCCTCAGGGGATTCACCCCTGAGTCAGAACATTTTGGGCAGCATTCAGTTGCAAGCCTTTGCCTCAAGAGTTCTACCAGAGCTCCTGTGCTCTGTCTCAGGCTGCCAGGCTTGTCAGCAGCAGCGAGGGGGGCCAAGGTCAACCCCCCCCCATTCCATCTGGCCGTCCCGGTCCAGCTCCAGGACGCTCTGAGCTTCTCAGCTCAGAGCTCACCCTTCTCAGCTCACCCTTCCTCTCTCTCCAGTGCTGCATGTCTACAACTCTTCTCCTAAACAGGAGTCCATGTCCTCCTTTCCGGAGGTCTCAAAGGAGTTTTGGGGGGGCTGGTACAGTCTTACCCCAAACTCTGTCTCCTTGCTGCTGGCTCTCTTTCTCTCTCCCTTTCCAGGAGTCCTTTCTCTGCAGTGCTGCATGTTGCTTCTGCTGCTCCTTCAGTTCAGGTTCTCATCAGTCCTGGCTCTCTGCCACCGTTTCTCTGGTCAGTCCCGGCTGCTGCTCTGTGCCCATGGAGAAAACATCTCCCGGCTTAACTACAGACACTTAGTCCAGTCTAGCACTGTTCCAGGTCTTTGCAGTCCCCCCCAGCCAGGGCTGGGAGGGGGCCAGAGGCCCCAAGGGGCTCAGAGCCCCTACCTCGTGGCTTACAGCATGGCCACCTCTCCTCCACAACCAAACTACAACTCATCTCTTCTGTTTGCTTGTGATATGTTTACATTTCTGCAGGAGCGCCCATTGGGCAGAACTTCAAAACTTCCAGGGGTTCCACCCCTTGGGGTCTACCACTTTTCTTAGCCTCTGGGGGAAAACAAAGTCCAAACCACTACACCCAAATCTCCCAAAAAAATGACCCGAAACTGACCAAAATCTCCACAAAAAATGAACGGAGATTCACACAAATCTCTCCAAAAAATGACCGAAAACTCACCCAAGTCTCCCAAAAAACTGACCATATACTGACCCAAAATTGCCCCAAACAATGACCCAGAACTCACCCAAATCTCCCCAAAAAATCACCCAAAAGTCAGCCAAATCTCCCCAAAAAAGACCAGAAACTGACCCAAATCTCCCCCAAACATGACCAGAAACTGACCCAAATCTCCCCCAAACATGACCAGAAACTCACCCCAATCACCCCAAAAATGCCCCAAACTTTATTTCTTTTATTAGGAACAAATCCCTCCCTTTGCTCCCCTCTGGCCCCACACGGCCCCAGTTCAGCTCTCAGGGAGTTCTGGTTCTGGGCAGCGACTCCTCTGCTCTGGCTGGGGCGGCAGCAGCTCCTCTCCCGGGCATTAGAGGGACCCCAGAGCCCTTATAGGGACCCCAGAGCCCCTACAGAAACCCCAGACCCATTATAGGGACCCCAGAGCCCTCCAGAGCCCCTTGCTGGGTCCCAGCAGCTTTTCTCACACCCAAACCCACCTTTCTGGCTGCAGCTGCTTTTCTTCTCTGGCTCCCCCTTCCTTCCCCAGGGAGGTTTTCCTTGTTCTTTGGCCAGGCTCCAGCTGCAGCTCAAGGGCAAAGCTGCAACTGCAATTCCCCTTTTGGGTTTTCACTTGAAAAACAAAGGCTTGGGACAAACTCTGCCCAGTCACTCGCTGAACACGAGACATCAAACAGGGCACACAGAATAAAATGCATCAAACTCTCAATCATGTTACAATGACTGTCCACCCCAGTCTAGCACTGACATTAACAACATCCAACCAATCAGAAAGACCTCCAACCATCCCTTAGATAGAGAAAAGCACACAAGGAACAAATGCAAAAAGAAAAATTCCAAACAACGCTCAATTAAATAACCATGGACTGATATAAAACATGTTTAATGAACTTAAACCACTTGACTTCTTCCCATTGTTCTCTATCAGAAATTAACCTTATTTAAGTTCTCCTTTTAACACTTCATTAAAACTGACTGAGAAGCAAATGGTTTGAACCAAACTTCATAACTTGATGACTTCAGGGTCTGTGCTCCTTGACTTGTGCTGAAGGTGTTTTGAACCCAGGCTTTGTTCTGGAGAGCTTTTCCCCAACCTAAAAACCCTTCTGCAGATGGGACTCCCTTCACTCAGGGTTCGGTGTCCTCTGGTTTTCCTGAAGGCTGGGGGGGATCTGGGAGCCAAATCCCAAGGGCTCCAGCCCAGCTCTGCACACACACACACACACATTTCCAGCTGGTCACATCTCACGGGGGCCACCACCACTCCACACATTTGCACCCAAAGACCCCTCGGAGTTCATGGCACTGGGTTTGAGGGACTAAGAAATGATCAGGCTGGTGGTTTGCCCTCAGAGGAGTAAGATCCAATGATGCATTTCTATTTTCGTGAAAATATCACCTGTAAAACACAAACATATTTCTGCTTCATATGCAATTTAAAATTCAAAGACATAGAAACATTCCTCTAGTTCAAAGGGAAATATAAACTCCTATTTCTAAAGCCAAACACACATTTCCCCATGCTAATGGGTTTGGACTTCAAAGAGAACCTGGCAGTAGTCCCTGCAAAAAACTGAAAGAACTGTCAAAATACAAAACCTCTCCTTCTCCCCCCCGTTTGTGCTGCAGCTCAAACCAATTTGGGCTATTTAGGTAAACAACTTCCCAAACCAGTTTGTAAGGTTATCTCCTGAACTTGGCTTTCCTCACTCCCCCCTTTGTTTTAGTAGTTTATTCACAGGAAAATCATCTCTTTCTAAATTTGTAACATTCCAAATTTCACTTGAAACAACTGTAAGAATGTCTTCAAAACACAGCTGGCACTTCAAAGGTGTATACAATTTAAGACAAATGGCAAATAAAATAAGTACTGAGTGATACCAAAACCACACTGAGCTTAGGATGTGCTTAAAAACCAGAGTCCACTTCCAAGTGAAGCTGTTGCTGCTCCCCTCCCTGGGCACTGTTCAAGGAAAGCCCAGCACAGGAAACAAGAAGTACCACAGGCTCCTTTTTAAACATCAAAGCTGCAATTCTGGATTATCCCCACCAGGACAGTCCCTGGAAATGGAATTCAGTAACAGCTTTTAGGCACTCTCAGATTCACATTTGTTGCAACAGTTCATGACTTTCTTTCTTAAATCATACCTCAGGATTTCCCTGAATTATTACAGTGGAGGAAACAAACCTTCTCCTAACAGGAGCCAACCAAGCAAACAGAGAAGCAAAGCTGACAGCGGCACACACGGACTCAACAGCCCTGCACAAGCCCAGGAGTGGGGGGGAAATATCCTTGAGAGCACTGCTGGATTTCAAAAAGAAGTCAGTCACATCAACTTTGTAACAAATAAAAAAGAGAAGCCAAAATAAATAACTGTAGACAGGGTATTAAACACCTTGAGAATACCAATAAGAAAAAAATAAGAATAAAGGCATCTATTTGAAGTACAAAGAGTTTGGGAGACACCATTTGTTTGCCACGAAGCCTTTATTTTGTTGGCTCTTCTATAGTTAGAATCCAAACCTTACCCTCCCACAAAAAGCAGAAAACCTCTTCAGAGAGTTAGGAGACGGAGGCAGTTTGGACTAATGGGCAGAATATCTCTGGAGACAAAATAAAGCAGAGAAAATAACCCCATCCTCAACAGCAGAGCTGCCTCCCCACTGCCTGCCCCTGGAGGTGACCAAGCCTGAAGTCTCCTGCCTAGTCCTGGGCAATACTTCCTAGGGACCACAGCACCTCTGAGTTCCTAAAAATATCACAGGTTGGGCAGGTGCTTGGATTTTGTCTGGATTAACTCCCCCCTTCCTTTCCATGTGCTGCACTACTCATTCTAATGGTGTTTGTACTCCCTGACCCATTCCCTCACCCATCCAACCATCCCTTTGCCCTCTCTGACAAGGACAGTGGCTCCAGGTGTTCTGCCACGCTCCCAGGGCACAGGGGGGGACTGTGGAGCCACCCTCGAGGGGGGAAACGTGCCCTGCCTGCCCTGCCCAGGGAAAGGGAACTGCCCCCAGTGTTCCCCAGCACAAGGCACCCTTGGAAATATCCACTGCAATGGGACACTCAGGAACAGCAACAAGCACTGCACGAGGCTGCTCTGGCACAGGACCAATTTTAGCCTCAGCTTTTCTCTGGACCACTTCACTTTGTTTGCCACCTCATCCTGCAGTCAAAACTTGCTGTCCTTGCAACCTTTCAGGGTGACCATAAATCACAGAGGCCTCTGGCTCCAGCACCCACAAGGGCCTGAACCATCTGACAGGATCCATTTTTCCAGGGAATTCAAAGCTCCACCTGAGGACCAGGGTCTTTCCTCACCCATCCCTGTGCTGGAGCTTGGCCTCCATCTCACTCTGCTCTCAGTTCTCTCCATGGTTGAACGCTGGCAGCCCTGGCCCTGGGGGGAGCTCGGCATCCTGATCCCATCCCTCCTGGCCCCGGAACCGCTGGCTCAGCAATGGGGGGCCCTCCATTGCCAAGGGCACGGGCCCGGCCGGGCTCACAGGGGGAGCAGGAGGTCAAAGGGCTCCAGCCCTCCTGCTACAACCTTCCAGCACCACAGCCAACAGAGGAGCCTCTCCAGCCCTGCCTCCCAAGGCATCCTGAACAAACCCAGCCCAGCTCCACAGGACAAACTGCTCCCTCTCTGCACAGTCCAGTCTAATCCCAGAGGCTCCCAGGTCATGCAGAACAACTGCCCAGGGGAGCAGAGACTCCAGTCCATCTCTTCCTATCACAGGTTTGGGTGAGTTTGGCAAACAGACAAACTCAAGAACTACCCAATGTTTTCCCAGTTTAACCCCTGTCACACCAATCACCTGAACAGTGCCAGTCCTTCATTCTCCCTCTCTTGGGTTAAGGACTGAGCAAGTTGGACCTGTGTCTGACCAGGACAGGTGCAAACCAAATGCTGGGGACTGGAACACACACCTTGCACTCCTGGAGCTCTTAGAATTACATTCAAGAGAAAACAGCCAATTGGACCCTCACTGCTCATTTCTTAATCCCAATCCCACACTTCTTTGGCACTTGGAGCACCACTTTTATCACCCAATTACAGCCCATTAGAGAGCTCCACATCTAGCAGGGACAGGGACCCCTGGGATACTCTCAGCAATGCCTGAATCCATTGCAGGGACCTTGCTTTGAGCTCCCCAGGGCCGGGCACCCCGAGGATCTCCCCGAATAATCCTTTCGGTGCGCGCTGGAGTCCTCGGGGTGCCCCAACCCGGGGGCCACCAACAGCACTGTCCCTCCAGGGGGCCCAATTTGGTCCCAAGGCTTCAATGGACAGCCCAAAAGGCATTTCCAGAGGCCTTCTTTGGAACCCACCAACGGGTACGGGGAGGAAGCCACAAGAAGGCCTCATTTCTAAAGGCAGGGGGATCTTGCCTGTGTCCCAGACTGGTCCGGGGATCTGAGGCCCTTCCCGAGAAAATCTCGGTGCCGGCGTGAAGGGCCAGAGATCCCTTGGAGCCACGAGAGAGCAGGCACAGAGTCCCTCCAGGGGGCCAATTTGCCTGCCTGAAATCAGCTCTTCAAAGAAGCCTCTAAGACTCAGCTGGTGAGTTTTCCAAGCCAGGCATTCCTTGCTTACAACACCCTGCCATGATCCCAGCCCCACGGGGGTCCTGGCAATCAGATCCCAAAGGGCACACAGGTGTCTCCAATGCAGCTGATGGGAGGGGTCAGCATTACAGGAGGGTTCATTTTGCTTCCCTGCATTCCTGTTCCACATTCAGGACAATCCCAACACTTATCACCATACACACCTACCCTTAGAAGGTCTCTGCGGGGCTTCACCAAGGGCCTTCCCAGGTCTGCTCTGTCTGGAGCCCTCAAAGTCCTCAGTGCCTGCCTGAGGAACCTCAACACAACTCACCTGCTTACACAGCAACTTGGTGCTGCTTGGCTGCTGCCTCACTTCCCTTCTTCCTTCTTTCTTCACCTCCCTTGGTTGGTCCCTTTCAATCCCTGGGCTCAGCTCTGTGCAGTTTCCAGGCTCCATCCCACTGCAAAAAGGATTAGCCCTTGTTACATCTCAACACTCAGATATCATTCCCCCTTTTTTCTTGACACTGGGCCATCAGGCCAGGGTCTCATTATTTAAAGCACAGTTTGACTCCTCAGTGACAACACCTGACAGCCCTGAATCCTAACACAGGCTGAGACACAAACACGGATGGGAACTCTGAAGGATCCACTTTGTTCTGCTCACCAACCTAAAGGAGCTTTCTTAAATCAATAATAACATACCCAAGGTCCTTTTTCTGCAACATCAACTGCCATAAATGTGACCCACCAGACCTGCAAAGGCCCTTCCCACTTCCCCTGCAGGGCTGGCAGTGCCACCACTGGACACGGCCCCAGTGGCTGGGCAGGAACGGAGGGGCTGGGGCGTCCAATCCATCGGCACCAGGAGTTCCTGCAGTTCCTGCAGGGGAGAGACTCAAGACAACAAAGGATTAGGAAGAGCATTTTCAACTTTAATATGTATATCCCCTGGAAGATGGGGAGGTGGACAAGGCCTACTGGGGCAACAAGGACACACTCAAGGCTATCTATTCAAAGGATCTACCAGCACTCAAAAGCTGTCACTGTCCTTCTGTCAGGGGTTGTCAGAGACTGAAATGGTTGATGATGTATGCATTCTAGGAGACTTTTGCAGGCTTTTGACTTGCATGATACCTCTGATGAGCAGTCGGGCCCCTCCCTTCCTCCAGTGCTGAAGGTGTGAAGTCCTGAAAAGGCAAGAGCTGAGCTTGCAGGCTTTTGACTATTGATACATCTGACGAGCAATCAGGACCCTCCCTCCCTCCAGTGCTGGAGGTGTGAAGTCCTGAAAAGATAAAGAGCTGAGCTTGCAGGCTTTTGACTATTGATACATCTGACGAGCAATCAGGCCCCTCCCTCCCTCTGCTAAACTTGAAAGGCGGGAACCAGGCGAGACCCAGGAGCTCTTGCGCAGGGCCCAGGGAGAGGTTGGAGGCTCGAGGCATGGCCCGTGACACTGACCATGGATATGATAATTCATAACTTCTTGGAGTGTGGGGGCTTCCCTCCTTCACCCCCAGCAGATCAAGGCCACCACTTCAAGTGACAGACATGGAAGCTGCAACTATCAAGTTTTATCGCTGGACCCCGTGGGCGGTGACTATGGACATCTGTCCACTCTCAGCTTTTCTTTCCCTTACTCTCCCTTGCTCTTATCCTGCCTTTCTCTCCCCTATGCATTTTTCTCCTCCTCAGAAAGGTTATGACAGCACCCAAAAGTGTTAGCTTACCTATTGATTATGACAGCACCCAAAAATGTTAACTTACCTATTGATTCAAAACTGTTAAAATAAATCTTATCAATATATGTTTTCATACACCGATTATTTAGTGTCGTTTCGCTTTAATCCACCCCAAAGGAATTTTTGATAAAACCTGGGTTACCCCACCACCCTTTTCCTGAGGCAGGTCGTAACCCAGGTCGTAACAGGGGGAACTCAGGAAACTCTGTTTGCCAAGAGCCTCCAGGAGGATTTCCAGCTTTTGGGGCTCCCTTTTAACCATTTTTCCCATCCCTGTAGCTGGGACTGTCACCTGCCCTACAGGGGGAACAGCCCACAAAGTTCACCATCAGGGATGCCATTAACTCAAAGTCCCTTCTCAGGGGGGTCACTGCACCCCTTGTCCTTTCTTTGCCCTCCCCAGCAAAGATGCTTCCAACAGTTCTGAGACATCTGGCAGACCCAGAGCTCTCCTCAGGGAATGCTTCAGCTGCTTAAAGGCTGCCCTTGCACCATCTAGCCAAGGCAGCAAATGCTTACAGGCTATTTGAGAAGTTGCCCTAACAGTCTTACCACACATCCAGAGGGAGCAATCCAGAGTCCAGCCCATCCCACCATTCCCAGGAAGGCAGTTCATGGGCTGGCTGGGGCTCAGGGAGGAGTCACGGGGCTTCTCTTCTTCCTGCCCGCTTTCCAGATTTTCTCCTGCAAAAGCAAAGGTTTCTTGGCTTTACTTGCTCAAGGAGAGGCAGCCAAGGCCATCTTTGCAATCTAATACTGGAAACTACTCCAGGTTGTCATTTCAGGGGGTTCTCTCAGGTCCTGCACTAATCAATCACCTTGGCCATTGGTTTCTTGGCAGGTTCTGGCATTCACCTTCTACAAGCAAACCAGGAGGAGCAAATTCAGCTGTTCCTGCAACCAATCCAGTCTGGCATTCTGATTTTAAAGGATACTGGCTTGGCCTTACCAGAAGAGATCCCACATCAGGGGTAATACCTACAGGTTCTGCCCTCTTCCACTCTCCTGCAATTCCACTGGCCCACACAACAGGAACAACTGCAGCTGCCACTTCAGTCGAGGCCTTGCTGCTGACAGGAATTATTCCCTGCACAACAAGAGCTGCTGCTTGGACACATTTAGTTTCAGCAATTACAGTGTCAATAGCCCCAGTTTTCAATTTCATTTCTGCCTCAACTTTTCCAGTCCATCTCTTCCTAGCACAGGTTTGGGTGAGTTTGGCAAACAGACAAACTGAGGAATTCCCCAGTGTTTTCCCAGTTTGACCCCTGTCACACCAATCACCTGAACAGTGCCAGTCCTTCATTCTCCCTCTCTTGGGTTAAGGACTGAGCAAGTTGGACCTGTGTCTGACCAGGACAGGTGCAAACCAAATGCTGGGGACTGGAACACACACCTTGCACTCCTGGAGCTCTTAGAATTACATTCAAGAGAAAACAGCCAATTGGACCCTCACTGCTCATTTCTTAATCCCAATCCCACACTTCTTTGGCACTTGGAGCACCACTTTTATCACCCAATTACAGCCCATTAGAGAGCTCCACATCTAGCAGGGACAGGGACCCCTGGGATACTCTCAGCAACGCCTGAATCCATGGCAGGGACCTTGCTTTGAGCTCCCCAGGGCCGGGCACCCCGAGGATCTCCCCGAATAATCCTTTCGGTGTGCGCTGGAGTCCTCGGGGTGCCCCAACCCAGGGGGCACCAACAGCACTGTCCCTCCAGGGGGCCCAATTTGGTCCCAAGGCTTCAATGGACAGCCCAAAAGGCATTTCCAGAGGCCTTCTTTGGAACCCACCAACGGGTACGGGGAGGAAGCCACAAGAAGGCCTCATTTCTAAAGGCAGGGGGATCTTGCCTGTGTCCCAGACTGGTCCGGGGATCTGAGGCCCTTCCCGAGAAAATCTCGGTGCCGGCGTGAAGGGCCAGAGATCCCTTGGAGCCACGGGAGAGCAGGCACAGAGTCCCTTCTGGGGGCCAATTCTGCTGCCTGAAATCAGCTCTTCAAAGAAGCCTCTAAGATTCAGCTGGTGAGTTTTAGAAGCCAGGCATTCCTATACACTGTGAGATATTTTAAGGCTTATCTGACTGAAAAACATAAAGCTTTTATCATGGACACCTGACCTCCCACAGACAGCTCCTTTCCCCTTTCAGTACAAAATTATTTTCATGGAATCACTCAATAGGAAGTGCCCAGGAACCCCAGAGTGTGCTTTTCAGAACAGAAAATAAACAGAAGAAAGGAGTTTTGCACAAGTGTTACATACTCCAGAACAGACCTGACTTTAGTTTTACCCTTTGTGTTCAAATATTCCACAGAAAAGCTCCAGCAGGAGAGCTGGCACATTCCCAAGAGTATCCTGGAAGTCCCTTCCACAAGGGCTGTAGGAAAATTTCAGTTGTACGAGTCCCTTATGCCTGCAGATGCCTGGGGATCCTCTCCATCCACCTCGTGCTCTCCCAACAGCAGAAAGGGTGCTGAGACAGGAGGAGGGAAACCTTTAGCATAAAGCTGGGGAGGAATCTAAAGCTTCCTTTACTGGGGAGCTTTGTGAAGTCTGCAGATGAGAAAGGGAAAATTTGCATCTCCTTTGGTGCAGGTGTCAACAGAGGCTGAGACTTTTTGCCTTTTTCAGACAACTGTGCCCTTTTTGGCTCCCTGGCAGCTCCAATGGCACCAGAACCCCCTTCCTGCACACCCACGGCTGTCACACACAGGCACCCACACACCTTTGCTCCAGCCCACACATGGCCAACATTTCCTCACCCTGCACATCCCAAGGGGAGTATTTTTGCTAGAGAGCACAGCAACCCCCCTGTCCTTGCAAACTGCCTCCCTGCAAAAAAGGAATCGTTTCTCCTGGACACTTCCCCCACAGTCAAGGTCTTTTCAAACTGCTGTCGTGCCACCAAACCTGCTCAGGGTCCCTCCCAGCTTCTGCCTGTCCTTGCATTTAAAGGCATGGGCATATTCTATCTTCCAACAGCAAACCCCAGCTCCTCATTGGCAGTATAAGCCCTGCTCTTACCTGGACAGACTCCCGGGCTCGGCACAGCTGTGGCTCATGGAGCAGCTTCCCAAGGCCCTTCTCTCTCCCCGCAGGAAGCACAACTCGCCTCCACTCCCCAGCACCAGGGGAAACCACGAGCCAGGCTGGAAATTGACACAGAACGAGCAAAAAGCATTAACGCAGCACAAAAAAACCAAATTAAAGCAGTCTTTGCCTCATAACCCTGCACGGGGAAAGGGTTTGGGATCCCAAAGCAAAACCTGAGACACCCAGAGAGCACCAGCCCCGCAGCTCGGCCACGGCTCCCCCCGGGGTCACCCGGCAGGTAAGGGGCTTACCCGGCTCCCGCCGCCGCCGCAGCCCCGGCGGGCGCTGCTGGGGCCGGGGAAGGGCGGTGGGAGCTCCGCGGTTACGGCCCGGCCGGGAGCTCTCCCGGGACAAGGGGAGCGGGGCGGGCAGCGGGGGCGGCGCCGTTCTTGGGGGCGGGCAGGGCGGGGCCGAGCGGCGGGGCCGGCGCGAGCCGGGGGGCGGGGCCTGGGCGGGTCGAGGGGCGGGGCCGGCGCGATCCCGCGGCGCTTCGCTCTGGGCTCTGGGGCTGTTCCGGGCTGGTTTTGGGTGCGGGTTTGGGGCACTGCGCACGCCCTGCCCTGGTCACAGCCCCGCCCCAGCTCGCTGCGCTCCCCGCACCCCTTGCTCAGCTCCGCGGGGATTTGTGCCTCCTCCGAAGGTGGCAAATGTCTGCAAAGCCAGTCGGGAAGCCAGAGAGCTGCAGCCCCCGGGCCCCGCCGCGGCTTCCCCGCCCTCCCCCGGCCCCTCCCGCCCGTCCCGCCCCGCAGCGCCGCTCCCGCTGCCGCCCTCGGACACAAGGAACGAACCCCGTGCCCCCAGCGCAGGCCGGTCCCTCCCCGGCAGCCTCGGCAGCGCCGGGAGCGGCCGCAGCCCCCAACGCCGGGCGGGGCGCGCCGGGAGGGGCCGCGCGGGGCGGGGGGGGGTCCCGCGGCTGCGACCCCGCGGGGAAGGGACCCCCGGGCCGGCCCCGTCCGGCACCGCCGCTGGCCCTGCTCGGCCACCGCCCCTCGCAAACAGTTTTAACATTAGAGAGCCAAGTTTAATCCAGAGCCTGCAAGCTCCCACGTGCGGGGCATTTCAAAAGACTTGTTATTTTTCTCTTTTTAATGACCACGTTGCTAAAGTCAGGGAAATACAATCAACATTCCCTAAACACCATCACTTCTACATCCACCTGTGATCAGGGGCCGAAGGGCAGCAGCCTCCCAGCTCCCTCCCGGGGGGTTCCGGGGGTACCTTTCCCGTTGCCAGTGGGGTCCCCCAGGGTGCTGATCATGATCTCGGACGGATCCCCCCCCCGCGGAGTGGGGACGGGAGCGGGGGCGGGAGCGGAGCGGAGCGGAACGGGGCGGGCGGGCGGCGAGCCACGTGGACGCCTAGGGTCCTCGCGCTTCGCCGCGCGCCGCGGCCCCGAGACGGGGGCTGCCCGCGCCCGGCGCCGCCGAGCGCCCCGCCCTGTCCCCACAGCGGGAAGCGGCGCGGAGAGACGGCGCTGCGGGCGCTGGGCGGGGGTCCGGGTCGCGGCGGAGGTCTGGCAACAAAATAAACGCCTCTCTGGGGCGGGGAAGGGGGGAGAGGGGGGAACGGGGGGGGGGGGGGGGGGGGGGGGGGGTGGGGCGGGGAAGGGGGGAGAGGGGGAACGGGGGGGGGGGGGGGGGGGGGGGGGGGTCTCGCCGCCATCTTTAGTGTGGCCTCGGCTAAGTTCCGGTCCTGGTGGCGCCATCTTGAGTGTGGCGTCGGAGCGAACTTCCGGGCCCGGCCGCCATCTTTAGTGTGGTCGTTCTGGTCCTAGCAACGCCATCTTTACTGTGGGCTTGGCGGACTTCCGCGCCGGGGCCTTGGAGGACTTCCGGTCGCTCTCTACTTCCGGTGACCGAGTTTACCCAAATTAGCGTCCCTCCTCGCTAATTTCTGCGCTTTCACCCCCAAAAATCTTCATGTTATTCCCCCCACACACACCCCGGGAGAGACGGGAGACCGTCAGTCCCGCCCTGCCGCCGGAACCGGCCCTTAACTCGAGCAGGGAGCGCTGCACCGGCACGAGAGCCACTACGCATGCGTCGCCAGTCGCTCTCCTGACTGCCCTTACTTACCACGTGATCGCCGGCGTCTTGCCAACGACTGCGCATGCGCCGCCGTCGCCGCCTTGGCTTCCCCCCCACCCCGCCGCCCGACCGCCCGGCTTCGCTTTCTTACCGCGGCTCCCCCTCCGCTTTTTCGGCTCCCTGGGGTTCCCCGTCTCACATTTTAGGGGTGATGACCACGCAATTTACGGTTCGGGGGAAGGGGGGGGGAGGAGAGGAAACGGGGTGCCCAAGAAGGGGTTTCTTTTTTTTTTTTTTTTTTCTCTTTTATTTCATTTTCATTTTCTTTCCTTTTTAGGTTTTTTGCCTTTTTTTTTTTTTTTAATTTTCTTTTGTTTTTTATATTTCCTTTTTTTATTTCGTTTATTTTTTATTCTCTTTATTTTTCATCTTCTCTCCCAGTGCTCCCCAGTAACACCCAGTGCTCCCCAACAACCCTCTAACACCCAGTGCTCCCCAGTAACACCCAGTGCTCCCCAACAACCCTCTAACACCCAGTGCTCCCCAGTGCACCCCAGTAACACCCAGTGCTCCTCAACAACCCCCAGTAACACCCAGTGCTCCCCAGTAAACACCCAGTGCTCCCCAACAACCCTCAGTAACACCCAGTGCTCCCCAGTGCACCCCAGTAACACCCAGTGCTCCTCAACAACCCCCAGTAACACCCAGTGCTCCCCAGTAAACACCCAGTGCTCCCCAACAACCCTCAGTAACACCCAGTGCTCCCCAGTGCACCCCAGTAACACCCAGTGCTCCTCAACAACCCCCAGTAACACCCAGTGCTCCCCAGTAAACACCCAGTGCTCCCCAACAACCACCAGTAACACCCAGTGCTCCCCAAAAATTGACCCAAAACCGACCCAAATCACCCCAAAACCTGACCCAAAACTGACCCCAAAACCTGACCCAAATCATCCCAAAAGCTGACCCAAAACCGACCCAAATCACCCCAAAAGCTGACCCAAAACTGACCCCAAAACCTGACCCAAATCATCCCAAAAGCAGACCCAAAACTGACCCCAATCATCCCAAAAGCTGACCCAAAACTGACCCAAATCACCCCAAACAGTGACCCCAAACTGACCCCAAAAACTGACCCAAATCATCCCCAAAACTGACCCAAAACTCTGCATTTATTTGGCACCATTTCCTCTCAAAAACAACAGCTCCGATTTAGTTGATTGCTAAAGCCATCATTTTAAAATCATCTCAGGAATCAAAAGGGACTGGAAAACACACACAAATCATTCCTGCACCCACCAAATCATTAGGAATTGGAACCCCATTCCCTCATCTCTCTCCTTGTTCTTCTTGCCTGGAAAACCTGATGATCCCCGCTGGCTATTTTTAGGCTGCTTTTCTTCCACAGCTCCTTTCCTCCCGGCTGAAACCTCCTGGCATATTCAGGGCTTATCTGGAGGGAAGCCCCTCTGAGGTATTTCCTCTCGTGGCAATTCTGTGGGACGAAGAAGTAAAAAAAGCACATCAAGAGCTCCTTCTACCCCCTTCCTTCGCAAACACCCTCCCAGTTTGTCCTTGGCAGCTCCATCCCCCCGGCACCCGCACCCGACGCTTCGGCTCCGCTGGCAAAGGGACAGCAAGTGCACAAGCAAGTTCAGTGCTGGGCAGGGGCTCCCTGGGGAACGGCACTTCAGTGCTTTAGTCCGTGGCCTTTCCTGCTGCCCTCCCTCCCAGAGGCAGAGGATGACCCGGCCCTTGTTTCTCCCACGCTCGCAGACCCAGGTCCTGCTCCTTTGGCCCCACTTTTCTTAGCAGACCCGGCATCATTTTCCAGGGTCCCCAGGAAACTTCTGCACTTGACCCATTGCTAAGTGCAGAGCACAGGGCAAGGGAAGGACAAATTTCTCGGCACCCACCCCCTGGAATTTTCCTTCTCCGCAGCACGCTCCCGTTCCCGCTGTCTCTGGAGGTGCCCGCACGAGTCCTCCTTCTCCCAGCACCTCAGAGAATGTCCTTTTCACCCAGGTCCTGCTTACCGGCGTCCAACAAAACACACTGACAACATTTTTCAGGATGCCAGTGGGGAGATATTAGAGCACACTGCACAGGGAAGCTGAGCCTGCCCCATCCCTGCAACTGTTCCAGGCCAGGCTGGACGGGACTCGGAGCAACCGGGGACAGTGGAAGGTGTCCCTGCCCACGGAAGGCAGGGTGGCCTTTGAAGGTCCCCTTCAAACCAAATTGCTCTGGGATTCCCCTCCAAAATCACTACCCAAGAGACACAGCAATCAAAGCAGAGGGACTGCACTCCCAGCTTTTCTTACCTGCAGGCACACACAGCACAGCACGCTGGACATAAAAGCCACGGGGTTAGTCCTGCCAGAGGCGTCCGGCACACCCACGGCGACCGAAGGGAAAGAGAAAGCCTGGGAACACGGAGTAAAAGACACTTTAATTAGGAGTACACCGAGCACCAGCCAGGTCATTCACACAGACAGCTTCACTGTCCAGTCACACAAAAAGCACTCACCGAGGCCTCAGGTAGGATGGTTCCTGACGCTGACCAGGTGAATGCCTCCCTGCAAGCCCGCTCCGCTCCTGCCAGGCACTGGGGCTCACCCAGGGGGGCTTTGCCAAGCATCCAAGGGAAATTAAAATTACAGCCTGGGCAAAGGCGCTTCCCACAGGACCGCTCCTGGCCAAGGCCACCGGTCCGTGCAAGTCAGACCACTCACCACCCGGGGCTGGGGATTTTCGGGGGCACGCTTCCAGCTTTTATTCTCCAGAGACTCCAGTTCTTCCTGGCACCCCTTGCTTCAGTCTTCCCCTGCTGGAAGAGGTCACTTAAGACTTTCGAGGGGTCAGATTGCCAAAGCCCGGCCGGTCCATTCCCACGAGGAAAGAAAGGTAGCTTTGTCTTGTACAGGATGCTGAAGGGGGAGACACAAAATAAAAGTTTAATTTAAAACAACTGCCTAAAATAGAAAGCAATTCAAACATAAGGCAGACAAGACTCGAGCAAATCTGAATACATTTGACTTCAAAGGAGAATTATTTCCCTCTGCACCTCAGAGAAGGCAATTTTCACCCGGGTCCCGCTTACCATCGTCGCACAAAAGGTGCTGACAACATTTTTCCTGATGCCAGTGGAGAGCTATTAGAGCACACCGCACAGGGAAGCCGAGGCTGCCCCTGGATCCCTGCAAGTGTTCCAGGCCAGGCTGGATGGGACTTGCAGCATCCAACCGGGGATGAGAGTGGAAGGTGCCCCTGCCTACGGAAGACAGGGTGGCCTTTAAAGGTCCCCTTCAAACCAAATCGCTCTCTCATTGCCCTCCGAAAGAACTCCCAAAGAGACACAGCAACCAAAGCAGAGGGACTGCACTCCCAGCTTTTCTGACCTGCAGGCACACACAGCACAGCACACTGGACATAAAAGACCCGGGGTTAGTCCTGCCAGAGGCGTCCGGCACAGTGTCCACGGCGACCGAAGGGAAAGAGGGAGCCTGGGAACACGGAGTAAAAGACACCTTAATTAGGACTACACTGAGCAGTAGCCAGGTCATTCACACAGACAGCTTCACCGTCCAGTCACACAAAAAGCACTGACCTACCGGGGCCTCAGTTAGGATGGCTCCTGACGCTGACACCTCCGTTTGCCTCGGGGGGTCAAGAAGAACATCCCTGGGAAGAAGTCACCCCCAACAGCAAAAAGGGAAAATTAGTGAAGCACGGGGGCCTCTTCTGACTAGATTGCCACCAGCATTCCATAGCAAATGCCACAACTATTCTGTTACAGACGAGAAAACCCTGTTCTCCCAAACAAACAGCGAGGAGATTTATGGGCACGCCTGAAAATTTCCTGTGAGGAACTTTTTGTAACTAAGGAGCAGGTGCTGTCTTGAGTTGAAGGCATCAATTTGACAGACACTTAGTACAGCAAACTCTTCAGCAGAGCAATTAATTGCTGCCTATTTGAACAGCAGGGGAGAGAAAATGACAGTCGAAGGGAAGACAAGAAAAGCAGAACTGCAATCAGCAGACTTTTCTTCCATCTCTCCCGAGAAAGCCTAGTTTGTCTGTTCTAATAATTCTATGCCCTTTTCTACACGAAACTTAGACCAAGGCTCTAATAATTCTATGCCCTTTTCTACACGAAACTTAGACCAAGGCTGAAAAAACAACTAGAAAACACGGAGAGAAGCTTTTTAGAATTTCACGTGATTTTCCCAAACCGATCCCAGAAAAGCAGAATTCAGTAGAATGTACTCACCTCGAGGCCTTTGGTCTTTTTTTCCATAAGCTTCGTCACCTGATTGAAAAAGCAGAGCAGACTCGGTTTTAGGCTCACAACAGGAAAACTTCCCCTTCCTTTCCTAAAAGAAACTACATTAATTTGCACAGCTGCAGGCGCGTCTCCAGATGTCAAAGCCTTTCAGCTTTTCAGAGGGTGAGAATGCCCTGCTAGGGAAGGCTGAAAAATGCTCGGAGCCTGCGGCACAGGTCAAAGAGCCCCTTGATTTTGCCTGTGTTCCGGTCCCTGGCTAAAGAAAGGGTAGAACAAGCGTAGTTGTTGCTTGCCTTTTCCCTCAGAGGTTTTGCCAGGCGCCGGGCCAGCCCGGGCACTGCGGGGGAAGGCCGGCAGTGCCCAAACCCCGCCGCTTTCCCGGGGGCGTCGCTTGCGAGAGCGCCCCCGAGCGCCGGGCCCTGCCTCACAGTCGCCGCCTGGCGGACACGGCCGGGAGCGGCACTGCAGCCGCGCGCGGCGCTGCAGCCGCGCGCTCCCCCCCCCCTTGGCGAGACCCGCGGCGCCTTTCGCGCGTACGGGCCTTTGTTCCCTAAAACCTGCCCTTGCCTAGGAAAAGCTGAGCAGTTCACAGAGTTGCTGTTTCCAGCCCAGCTTCCCAAAGGATTTCTCTCTCCCGGCAGCACAGACAGGGTCCTCGAGGCAGCGCGGACCCTCCCCGCGGGGGGGTGTGGTGCGTGTGCAATGCCAGGGCACATCCGAACCCGGCCCTGCGGCGGCACGCAGGTGCAAGTTTCTCCGCAGAGGCGAGAAACTTGCCTGTCGCTTCCCCTGCCTGCAGTCGCCGATGGCCGCGGGAGAGGCAGAAGAGCGGCCGCGCCGACCCGCGGCGCCCAGCTTACCCCGGGGACGATCGCCGTCGGTCGCTTCCTGGGGGGGGGAAGGCGGCGGCGCAGCTCCGACAGCATCTCCAGGGCACGGCGGGAGCGGGAGCGGAGGGAAGCGGGGGGGGGAGCGGGGGCGGGAGCGGAGCGGAGCGGAATGGGGCGGGCGCGCGCGGACGCCTGGGGTCCTCGCGGCGCCCGCCGCGCGCCGCGGCGCCGAGACGGGGGCTGCCTGCGCCGGTGCCGAGACGGCGCTGCGGGCGCGGGGCGGGGGTCCGGGTCGCGGCGGAGGTCAGGCAACAGGATAAACGCCTCTCTGAGGCGGGGGGGGCGGTGGGAGCTCTCGCCGCCATCTTGAGTGTGGCCTCGGCTAAGTTCCGGTCCTGGCGGCGCCATCTTGAGTGTGGCGTCGGGGCGAACTTCCGGGCTGGGGCCGCCATCTTTAGTGTGGTCGTTCCGGTCCTGGCGGCGCCATCTTTACTGTGGGCTTGGCGGACTTCCGGGCAGCGGCCTTGGAGGACTTATGGTCGCTCTCTACTTCCGGTGACCGAGTTTACCCAAATTAGCGTCCCTCCTCGCTAATTTCTGCGCTTTCACCCCCAAAAATATTCATGTTATTCCCCCCACACACACCCCGGGAGAGACGGGAGACCGCCAGTCCCGCCCTGCCGCCGGAACCGGCCCTTAACTCGAGCAGGGAGCGCTGCACCGGCACGAGAGCCACTGCGCATGCGTCGCCGGTCGCTCTCCTGACTGCCCTTACTTACCACGTGATCGCCGGCGTCTTGCCAACGACTGCGCATGCGCCGGCCTCGCCGCCTCGGCTTCCCCCCCACCCCGCCGCCCGACCGCCCGGCTTCGCTTTCTTACCGCGGCTCCCCCTCCGCTTTTTCGGCTCCCTGGGGTTCCCCCACCCACATTTTGGGGTCCCCTTCTCACATTTTAGGGGTGATGACCCCGCAATTTACGGTTCGGGGGAAGGGGGGGGGAAGGAGAGGAAACGGGGTGCCCAAGAAGGGGTTTTTTGTTTTGTTATTTTTTTTTTTTTCCCTCTTTTATTTCATTTTCATTTTCTTTCCTTTTTAGGTTTTTTGCCTTTTTTTTTTTTTTAATTTTCTTTTGTTTTTTATATTTCCTTTTTTTATTCTCTTTATTTTTCATCTTCTCTCCCAGTGCTCCCCAGTAACACCCAGTGCTCCCCAACAACCCTCTAACACCCAGTGCTCCCCAGTGCACCCCAGTAACACCCAGTGCTCCTCAACAACCCCCAGTAACACACAGTGCTCCCCAGTAAACACCCAGTGCTCCCCAACAACCCTCAGTAACACCCAGTGCTCCCCAGTGCACCCCAGTAACACCCAGTGCTCCTCAACAACCCCCAGTAACACCCAGTGCTCCCCAGTAAACACCCAGTGCTCCCCAACAACCACCAGTAACACCCAGTGCTCCCCAGTGCACCCCAGTAACACCCAGTGCTCCTCAACAACCCCCAGTAACACCCAGTGCTCCCCAGTAAACACCCAGTGCTCCCCAACAACCACCAGTAACACCCAGTGCTCCCCAAAAATTGACCCAAAACCGACCCAAATCACCCCAAAAGCTGACCCAAAACTGACCCCAAAACCTGACCCAAATCATCCCAAAAGCTGACCCAAAACCGACCCAAATCACCCCAAAAGCTGACCCAAAACTGACCCCAAAACCTGACCCAAATCATCCCAAAAGCTGACCCAAAACTGACCCCAATCATCCCAAAAGCTGACCCAAAACTGACCCAAATCACCCCAAACAGTGACCCCAAACTGACCCCAAAAACTGACCCAAATCATCCCCAAAACTGACCCAAAACTCTGCATTTATTTGGCACCATTTCCTCTCAAAAACAACAGCTCCGATTTAGTTGATTGCTAAAGCCATCATTTTAAAATCATCTCAGGAATCAAAAGGGACTGGAAAACACACACAAATCATTCCTGCACCCACCAAATCATTAGGAATTGGAACCCCATTCCCTCATCTCTCTCCTTGTTCTTCTTGCCTGGAAAACCTGATGATCCCCGCTGGCTATTTTTAGGCTGCTTTTCTTCCACAGCTCCTTTCCTCCCGGCTGAAACCTCCTGGCATATTCAGGGCTTATCTGGAGGGAAGCCCCTCTGAGGTATTTCCTCTCGTGGCAATTCTGTGGGACGAAGAAGTAAAAAAAGCACATCAAGAGCTCCTTCTACCCCCTTCCTTCGCAAACACCCTCCCAGTTTGTCCTTGGCAGCTCCATCCCCCCGGCACCCGCACCCGACGCTTCGGCTCCGCTGGCAAAGGGACAGCAAGTGCACAAGCAAGTTCAGTGCTGGGCAGGGGCTCCCTGGGGAACGGCACTTCAGTGCTTTAGTCCGTGGCCTTTCCTGCTGCCCTCCCTCCCAGAGGCAGAGGATGACCCGGCCCTTGTTTCTCCCACGCTCGCAGACCCAGGTCCTGCTCCTTTGGCCCCACTTTTCTTAGCAGACCCGGCATCATTTTCCAGGGTCCCCAGGAAACTTCTGCACTTGACCCATTGCTAAGTGCAGAGCACAGGGCAAGGGAAGGACAAATTTCTTGGCACCCACCCCCTGGAATTTTCCTTCTCCACAGCACGCTCCCGTTCCCGCTGTCTCTGGAGGTGCCCGCACGAGTCCTCCTTCTCCCAGCACCTCACAGAATGTCCTTTTCACCCAGGTCCTGCCTAGCGTCGTCCAACAAAACACACTGACAACATTTTTCAGGATGCCAGTGGGGAGATATTAGAGCACACTGCACAGGGAAGCTGAGCCTGCCCCATCCCTGCAACTGTTCCAGGCCAGGCTGGACGGGACTCGGAGCAACCGGGGACAGTGGAAGGTGTCCCTGCCCACGGAAGGCAGGGTGGCCTTTGAAGGTCCCCTTCAAACCAAATTGCTCTGGGATTCCCCTCCAAAATCACTACCCAAGAGACACAGCAACCAAAGCAGAGGGACTGCACTCCCAGCTTTTCTTACCTGCAGGCACACACAGCACAGCGCGCTGGACATAAAAGCCCCGGGGTTAGTCCTGCCAGAGGCGTCCGGCACACCCACGGCGACCGAAGGGAAAGAGGGAGCCTGGGAACACGGAGTAAAAGACACTTTAATTAGGAGTACACCGAGCACCAGCCAGGTCATTCACACAGACAGCTTCACTGTCCAGTCACACAAAAAGCACTCACCGAGGCCTCAGGTAGGATGGTTCCTGACGCTGACCAGGTGAATGCCTCCCTGCAAGCCCGCTCCGCTCCTGCCAGGCACTGGGGCTCACCCAGGGGGGCTTTGCCAAGCATCCAAGGGAAAATTAAAATTACAGCCTGGGCAAAGGCGCTTCCCACAGGACCGCTCCTGGCCAAGGCCACCGGTCCGTGCAAGTCAGACCACTCACCACCCGGGGCTGGGGATTTTCGGGGGCACGCTTCCAGCTTTTATTCTCCAGAAACTCCAGTTCTTTCTGGCACCCCTTGCTTCAGTCTTCCCCTGTTGGAAGAGGTCACTTTAGTCTTTCGAGGGGCCAGATTGCCAAAGCCCGGCCGGTCCATTCCCACGAGGAAAGGTAGCTTGGTCTTGGACAGGATACTGGGGGGGAGACACAAAATAAAAGTTTAATTTAAAACAACTGCCTAAAATAGAAAGCAATTCAAACATAAGGCAGACAAGACTCGAGCAAATCTGAATACATTTGACTTCAAAGGAGAATTATTTCCCTCTGCACCTAAGAGAATGTCATTTTCACCCGGGTCCTGCTTACCATCGTCCAGCAAAACACGCTGACAACATTTTTCCTGATGACAGTGGAGAGCTATTAGAGCACACTGCACACGGAAGCTGAGCCTGCCCCATCCCTGCAAGTGTTCCAGGCCAGGCTGGATGGGACTGGGAGCATCCAGCCGGGGAGGAGAGCGGAAGGTGTCCCTGCCCACGGAAGGCAGGGTGGCCTTTGAAGGTCCCCTTCAAACCAAATCGCTCTGGGATTCCCCTCCAAAATCACTACCCAAGAGACACAGCAATCAAAGCAGAGGGACTGCACTCCCATCTTTTCTTACCTGCAGGCACACACAGCACAGCGCGCTGGACATAAAAGCCACAGGGTTAGTCCTGCCAGAGGCGTCCGGCACACCCACGGCGACCGAAGGGAAAGAGGGAGCCTGGGAACACAGAGTAAAAGACACTTTAATTAGGAGTACACCGAGCACCAGCCAGGTCATTCACACAGACAGCTTCACCGTCCAGTCACACAAAAAGCACTCACCGAGGCCTCAGGTAGGATGGTTCCTGACGCTGACCAGGTGAATGCCTCCCTGCAAGCCCGCTCCGCTCCTGCCAGGCACTGGGGCTCACCCAGGGGGGCTTTGCCAAGCATCCAAGGGAAATTAAAATTACAGCCTGGGCAAAGGCGCTTCCCGCAGGACCGCTCCTGGCCAAGGCCACCGGTCCGTGCAAGTCAGACCACTGACCACCCGGGGCTGGGGATTTTCGGGGGCACGCTTCCAGCTTTTATTCTCCAGAGACTCCAGTTCTTCCTGGCACCGCTTGCTTCAGTCTTCCCCTGCTGGAAGAGGTCACTTAAGACTTTCGAGGGGTCAGATTGCCAAAGCCCGGCCGGTCCATTCCCACGAGGAAAGAAAGGTAGCTTTGTCTTGTACAGGATGCTGAAGGGGGAGACACAAAATAAAAGTTTAATTTAAAACAACTGCCTAAAATAGAAAGCAATTCAAACATAAGGCAGACAAGACTCGAGCAAATCTGAATACATTTGACTTCAAAGGAGAATTATTTCCCTCTGCACCTCAGAGAAGGCAATTTTCACCCGGGTCCCGCTTACCATCGTCGCACAAAAGGTGCTGACAACATTTTTCCTGATGCCAGTGGAGAGCTATTAGAGCACACCGCACAGGGAAGCCGAGGCTGCCCCTGGATCCCTGCAAGTGTTCCAGGCCAGGCTGGATGGGACTTGCAGCATCCAACCGGGGATGAGAGTGGAAGGTGCCCCTGCCTACGGAAGACAGGGTGGCCTTTAAAGGTCCCCTTCAAACCAAATCGCTCTCTCATTGCCCTCCGAAAGAACTCCCAAAGAGACACAGCAACCAAAGCAGAGGGACTGCACTCCCAGCTTTTCTGACCTGCAGGCACACGCAGCACAGCACACTGGACATAAAAGACCCGGGGTTAGTCCTGCCAGAGGCGTCCGGCACAGTGTCCACGGCGACCGAAGGGAAAGAGGGAGCCTGGGAACACGGAGTAAAAGACACCTTAATTAGGACTACACTGAGCAGTAGCCAGGTCATTCACACAGACAGCTTCACCGTCCAGTCACACAAAAAGCACTGACCTACCGGGGCCTCAGTTAGGATGGCTCCTGACGCTGACACCTCCGTTTGCCTCGGGGGGTCAAGAAGAACATCCCTGGGAAGAAGTCACCCCCAACAGCAAAAAGGGAAAATTAGTGAAGCACGGGGGCCTCTTCTGACTAGATTGCCACCAGCATTCCATAGCAAATGCCACAACTATTCTGTTACAGACGAGAAAACCCTGTTCTCCCAAACAAACAGCGAGGAGATTTATGGGCACGCCTGAAAATTTCCTGTGAGGAACTTTTTGTAACTAAGGAGCAGGTGCTGTCTTGAGTTGAAGGCATCAATTTGACAGACACTTAGTACAGCAAACTCTTCAGCAGAGCAATTAATTGCTGCCTATTTGAACAGCAGGGGAGAGAAAATGACAGTCGAAGGGAAGACAAGAAAAGCAGAACTGCAATCAGCAGACTTTTCTTCCATCTCTCCCGAGAAAGCCTAGTTTGTCTGTTCTAATAATTCTATGCCCTTTTCTACACGAAACTTAGACCAAGGCTCTAATAATTCTATGCCCTTTTCTACACGAAACTTAGACCAAGGCTGAAAAAACAACTAGAAAACACGGAGAGAAGCTTTTTAGAATTTCACGTGATTTTCCCAAACCGATCCCAGAAAAGCAGAATTCAGTAGAATGTACTCACCTCGAGGCCTTTGGTCTTTTTTTCCATAAGCTTCGTCACCTGATTGAAAAAGCAGAGCAGACTCGGTTTTAGGCTCACAACAGGAAAACTTCCCCTTCCTTTCCTAAAAGAAACTACATTAATTTGCACAGCTGCAGGCGCGTCTCCAGATGTCAAAGCCTTTCAGCTTTTCAGAGGGTGAGAATGCCCTGCTAGGGAAGGCTGAAAAATGCTCGGAGCCTGCGGCACAGGTCAAAGAGCCCCTTGATTTTGCCTGTGTTCCGGTCCCTGGCTAAAGAAAGGGTAGAACAAGCGTAGTTGTTGCTTGCCTTTTCCCTCAGAGGTTTTGCCAGGCGCCGGGCCAGCCCGGGCGCTCCGGGGGAAGGCCGGCAGTGCCCAAACCCCGCCGCTTTCCCGGGGGCGTCGCTTGCGAGAGCGCCCCCGAGCGCCGGGCCCTGCCTCACAGTCGCCGCCTGGCGGACACGGCCGGGAGCGGCACTGCAGCCGCGCGCGGCGCTGCAGCCGCGCGCTCCCCCCCCCCCCTTGGCGAGACCCGCGGCGCCTTTCGCGCGTACGGGCCTTTGTTCCCTAAAACCTGCCCTTGCCTAGGAAAAGCTGAGCAGTTCACAGAGTTGCTGTTTCCAGCCCAGCTTCCCAAAGGATTTCTCTCTCCCGGCAGCACAGACAGGGTCCTCGAGGCAGCGCGGACCCTCCCCGCGGGGGGGTGTGGTGCGTGTGCAATGCCAGGGCACATCCGAACCCGGCCCTGCGGCGGCACGCAGGTGCAAGTTTCTCCGCAGAGGCGAGAAACTTGCCTGTCGCTTCCCCTGCCTGCAGTCGCCGATGGCCGCGGGAGAGGCAGAAGAGCGGCCGCGCCGACCCGCGGCGCCCAGCTTACCCCGGGGACGATCGCCGTCGGTCGCTTCCTGGGGGGGGGAAGGCGGCGGCGCAGCTCCGACAGCATCTCCAGGGCACGGCGGGAGCGGGAGCGGAGGGAAGCGGGGGGGGGAGCGGGGGCGGGAGCGGAGCGGAGCGGAACGGGGCGGGCGCGCGCGGACGCCTGGGGTCCTCGCGGCGCCCGCCGCGCGCCGCGGCGCCGAGACGGGGGCTGCCTGCGCCGGTGCCGAGACGGCGCTGCGGGCGCGGGGCGGGGGTCCGGGTCGCGGCGGAGGTCAGGCAACAGGATAAACGCCTCTCTGAGGCGGGGGGGGCGGTGGGAGCTCTCGCCGCCATCTTGAGTGTGGCCTCGGCTAAGTTCCGGTCCTGGCGGCGCCATCTTGAGTGTGGCGTCGGGGCGAACTTCCGGGCTGGGGCCGCCATCTTTAGTGTGGTCGTTCCGGTCCTGGCGGCGCCATCTTTACTGTGGGCTTGGCGGACTTCCGGGCAGCGGCCTTGGAGGACTTATGGTCGCTCTCTACTTCCGGTGACCGAGTTTACCCAAATTAGCGTCCCTCCTCGCTAATTTCTGCGCTTTCACCCCCAAAAATATTCATGTTATTCCCCCCACACACACCCCGGGAGAGACGGGAGACCGCCAGTCCCGCCCTGCCGCCGGAACCGGCCCTTAACTCGAGCAGGGAGCGCTGCACCGGCACGAGAGCCACTGCGCATGCGTCGCCGGTCGCTCTCCTGACTGCCCTTACTTACCACGTGATCGCCGGCGTCTTGCCAACGACTGCGCATGCGCCGGCCTCGCCGCCTCGGCTTCCCCCCCACCCCGCCGCCCGACCGCCCGGCTTCGCTTTCTTACCGCGGCTCCCCCTCCGCTTTTTCGGCTCCCTGGGGTTCCCCCACCCACATTTTGGGGTCCCCTTCTCACATTTTAGGGGTGATGACCCCGCAATTTACGGTTCGGGGGAAGGGGGGGGGAAGGAGAGGAAACGGGGTGCCCAAGAAGGGGTTTTTTGTTTTGTTATTTTTTTTTTTTTCCCTCTTTTATTTCATTTTCATTTTCTTTCCTTTTTAGGTTTTTTGCCTTTTTTTTTTTTTAATTTTCTTTTGTTTTTTATATTTCCTTTTTTTATTCTCTTTATTTTTCATCTTCTCTCCCAGTGCTCCCCAGTAACACCCAGTGCTCCCCAACAACCCTCTAACACCCAGTGCTCCCCAGTGCACCCCAGTAACACCCAGTGCTCCTCAACAACCCCCAGTAACACACAGTGCTCCCCAGTAAACACCCAGTGCTCCCCAACAACCCTCAGTAACACCCAGTGCTCCCCAGTGCACCCCAGTAACACCCAGTGCTCCTCAACAACCCCCAGTAACACCCAGTGCTCCCCAGTAAACACCCAGTGCTCCCCAACAACCCTCAGTAACACCCAGTGCTCCCCAGTGCACCCCAGTAACACCCAGTGCTCCTCAACAACCCCCAGTAACACCCAGTGCTCCCCAGTAAACACCCAGTGCTCCCCAACAACCACCAGTAACACCCAGTGCTCCCCAAAAATTGACCCAAAACCGACCCAAATCACCCCAAAAGCTGACCCAAAACTGACCCCAAAACCTGACCCAAATCATCCCAAAAGCTGACCCAAAACCGACCCAAATCACCCCAAAAGCTGACCCAAAACTGACCCCAAAACCTGACCCAAATCATCCCAAAAGCTGACCCAAAACTGACCCCAATCATCCCAAAAGCTGACCCAAAACTGACCCAAATCACCCCAAACAGTGACCCCAAACTGACCCCAAAAACTGACCCAAATCATCCCCAAAACTGACCCAAAACTCTGCATTTATTTGGCACCATTTCCTCTCAAAAACAACAGCTCCGATTTAGTTGATTGCTAAAGCCATCATTTTAAAATCATCTCAGGAATCAAAAGGGACTGGAAAACACACACAAATCATTCCTGCACCCACCAAATCATTAGGAATTGGAACCCCATTCCCTCATCTCTCTCCTTGTTCTTCTTGCCTGGAAAACCTGATGATCCCCGCTGGCTATTTTTAGGCTGCTTTTCTTCCACAGCTCCTTTCCTCCCGGCTGAAACCTCCTGGCATATTCAGGGCTTATCTGGAGGGAAGCCCCTCTGAGGTATTTCCTCTCGTGGCAATTCTGTGGGACGAAGAAGTAAAAAAAGCACATCAAGAGCTCCTTCTACCCCCTTCCTTCGCAAACACCCTCCCAGTTTGTCCTTGGCAGCTCCATCCCCCCGGCACCCGCACCCGACGCTTCGGCTCCGCTGGCAAAGGGACAGCAAGTGCACAAGCAAGTTCAGTGCTGGGCAGGGGCTCCCTGGGGAACGGCACTTCAGTGCTTTAGTCCGTGGCCTTTCCTGCTGCCCTCCCTCCCAGAGGCAGAGGATGACCCGGCCCTTGTTTCTCCCACGCTCGCAGACCCAGGTCCTGCTCCTTTGGCCCCACTTTTCTTAGCAGACCCGGCATCATTTTCCAGGGTCCCCAGGAAACTTCTGCACTTGACCCATTGCTAAGTGCAGAGCACAGGGCAAGGGAAGGACAAATTTCTTGGCACCCACCCCCTGGAATTTTCCTTCTCCACAGCACGCTCCCGTTCCCGCTGTCTCTGGAGGTGCCCGCACGAGTCCTCCTTCTCCCAGCACCTCACAGAATGTCCTTTTCACCCAGGTCCTGCCTAGCGTCGTCCAACAAAACACACTGACAACATTTTTCAGGATGCCAGTGGGGAGATATTAGAGCACACTGCACAGGGAAGCTGAGCCTGCCCCATCCCTGCAACTGTTCCAGGCCAGGCTGGACGGGACTCGGAGCAACCGGGGACAGTGGAAGGTGTCCCTGCCCACGGAAGGCAGGGTGGCCTTTGAAGGTCCCCTTCAAACCAAATTGCTCTGGGATTCCCCTCCAAAATCACTACCCAAGAGACACAGCAACCAAAGCAGAGGGACTGCACTCCCAGCTTTTCTTACCTGCAGGCACACACAGCACAGCGCGCTGGACATAAAAGCCCCGGGGTTAGTCCTGCCAGAGGCGTCCGGCACACCCACGGCGACCGAAGGGAAAGAGGGAGCCTGGGAACACGGAGTAAAAGACACTTTAATTAGGAGTACACCGAGCACCAGCCAGGTCATTCACACAGACAGCTTCACTGTCCAGTCACACAAAAAGCACTCACCGAGGCCTCAGGTAGGATGGTTCCTGACGCTGACCAGGTGAATGCCTCCCTGCAAGCCCGCTCCGCTCCTGCCAGGCACTGGGGCTCACCCAGGGGGGCTTTGCCAAGCATCCAAGGGAAAATTAAAATTACAGCCTGGGCAAAGGCGCTTCCCACAGGACCGCTCCTGGCCAAGGCCACCGGTCCGTGCAAGTCAGACCACTCACCACCCGGGGCTGGGGATTTTCGGGGGCACGCTTCCAGCTTTTATTCTCCAGAAACTCCAGTTCTTTCTGGCACCCCTTGCTTCAGTCTTCCCCTGTTGGAAGAGGTCACTTTAGTCTTTCGAGGGGCCAGATTGCCAAAGCCCGGCCGGTCCATTCCCACGAGGAAAGGTAGCTTGGTCTTGGACAGGATACTGGGGGGGAGACACAAAATAAAAGTTTAATTTAAAACAACTGCCTAAAATAGAAAGCAATTCAAACATAAGGCAGACAAGACTCGAGCAAATCTGAATACATTTGACTTCAAAGGAGAATTATTTCCCTCTGCACCTAAGAGAATGTCATTTTCACCCGGGTCCTGCTTACCATCGTCCAGCAAAACACGCTGACAACATTTTTCCTGATGACAGTGGAGAGCTATTAGAGCACACTGCACACGGAAGCTGAGCCTGCCCCATCCCTGCAAGTGTTCCAGGCCAGGCTGGATGGGACTGGGAGCATCCAGCCGGGGAGGAGAGCGGAAGGTGTCCCTGCCCACGGAAGGCAGGGTGGCCTTTGAAGGTCCCCTTCAAACCAAATCGCTCTGGGATTCCCCTCCAAAATCACTACCCAAGAGACACAGCAATCAAAGCAGAGGGACTGCACTCCCATCTTTTCTTACCTGCAGGCACACACAGCACAGCGCGCTGGACATAAAAGCCACAGGGTTAGTCCTGCCAGAGGCGTCCGGCACACCCACGGCGACCGAAGGGAAAGAGGGAGCCTGGGAACACAGAGTAAAAGACACTTTAATTAGGAGTACACCGAGCACCAGCCAGGTCATTCACACAGACAGCTTCACCGTCCAGTCACACAAAAAGCACTCACCGAGGCCTCAGGTAGGATGGTTCCTGACGCTGACCAGGTGAATGCCTCCCTGCAAGCCCGCTCCGCTCCTGCCAGGCACTGGGGCTCACCCAGGGGGGCTTTGCCAAGCATCCAAGGGAAATTAAAATTACAGCCTGGGCAAAGGCGCTTCCCGCAGGACCGCTCCTGGCCAAGGCCACCGGTCCGTGCAAGTCAGACCACTGACCACCCGGGGCTGGGGATTTTCGGGGGCACGCTTCCAGCTTTTATTCTCCAGAGACTCCAGTTCTTCCTGGCACCGCTTGCTTCAGTCTTCCCCTGCTGGAAGAGGTCACTTAAGACTTTCGAGGGGTCAGATTGCCAAAGCCCGGCCGGTCCATTCCCACGAGGAAAGAAAGGTAGCTTTGTCTTGTACAGGATGCTGAAGGGGGAGACACAAAATAAAAGTTTAATTTAAAACAACTGCCTAAAATAGAAAGCAATTCAAACATAAGGCAGACAAGACTCGAGCAAATCTGAATACATTTGACTTCAAAGGAGAATTATTTCCCTCTGCACCTCAGAGAAGGCAATTTTCACCCGGGTCCCGCTTACCATCGTCGCACAAAAGGTGCTGACAACATTTTTCCTGATGCCAGTGGAGAGCTATTAGAGCACACCGCACAGGGAAGCCGAGGCTGCCCCTGGATCCCTGCAAGTGTTCCAGGCCAGGCTGGATGGGACTTGCAGCATCCAACCGGGGATGAGAGTGGAAGGTGCCCCTGCCTACGGAAGACAGGGTGGCCTTTAAAGGTCCCCTTCAAACCAAATCGCTCTCTCATTGCCCTCCGAAAGAACTCCCAAAGAGACACAGCAACCAAAGCAGAGGGACTGCACTCCCAGCTTTTCTGACCTGCAGGCACACGCAGCACAGCACACTGGACATAAAAGACCCGGGGTTAGTCCTGCCAGAGGCGTCCGGCACAGTGTCCACGGCGACCGAAGGGAAAGAGGGAGCCTGGGAACACGGAGTAAAAGACACCTTAATTAGGACTACACTGAGCAGTAGCCAGGTCATTCACACAGACAGCTTCACCGTCCAGTCACACAAAAAGCACTGACCTACCGGGGCCTCAGTTAGGATGGCTCCTGACGCTGACACCTCCGTTTGCCTCGGGGGGTCAAGAAGAACATCCCTGGGAAGAAGTCACCCCCAACAGCAAAAAGGGAAAATTAGTGAAGCACGGGGGCCTCTTCTGACTAGATTGCCACCAGCATTCCATAGCAAATGCCACAACTATTCTGTTACAGACGAGAAAACCCTGTTCTCCCAAACAAACAGCGAGGAGATTTATGGGCACGCCTGAAAATTTCCTGTGAGGAACTTTTTGTAACTAAGGAGCAGGTGCTGTCTTGAGTTGAAGGCATCAATTTGACAGACACTTAGTACAGCAAACTCTTCAGCAGAGCAATTAATTGCTGCCTATTTGAACAGCAGGGGAGAGAAAATGACAGTCGAAGGGAAGACAAGAAAAGCAGAACTGCAATCAGCAGACTTTTCTTCCATCTCTCCCGAGAAAGCCTAGTTTGTCTGTTCTAATAATTCTATGCCCTTTTCTACACGAAACTTAGACCAAGGCTCTAATAATTCTATGCCCTTTTCTACACGAAACTTAGACCAAGGCTGAAAAAACAACTAGAAAACACGGAGAGAAGCTTTTTAGAATTTCACGTGATTTTCCCAAACCGATCCCAGAAAAGCAGAATTCAGTAGAATGTACTCACCTCGAGGCCTTTGGTCTTTTTTTCCATAAGCTTCGTCACCTGATTGAAAAAGCAGAGCAGACTCGGTTTTAGGCTCACAACAGGAAAACTTCCCCTTCCTTTCCTAAAAGAAACTACATTAATTTGCACAGCTGCAGGCGCGTCTCCAGATGTCAAAGCCTTTCAGCTTTTCAGAGGGTGAGAATGCCCTGCTAGGGAAGGCTGAAAAATGCTCGGAGCCTGCGGCACAGGTCAAAGAGCCCCTTGATTTTGCCTGTGTTCCGGTCCCTGGCTAAAGAAAGGGTAGAACAAGCGTAGTTGTTGCTTGCCTTTTCCCTCAGAGGTTTTGCCAGGCGCCGGGCCAGCCCGGGCACTGCGGGGGAAGGCCGGCAGTGCCCAAACCCCGCCGCTTTCCCGGGGGCGTCGCTTGCGAGAGCGCCCCCGAGCGCCGGGCCCTGCCTCACAGTCGCCGCCTGGCGGACACGGCCGGGAGCGGCACTGCAGCCGCGCGCGGCGCTGCAGCCGCGCGCCCCCCCCCCCCCTTGGCGAGACCCGCGGCGCCTTTCGCGCGTACGGGCCTTTGTTCCCTAAAACCTGCCCTTGCCTAGGAAAAGCTGAGCAGTTCACAGAGTTGCTGTTTCCAGCCCAGCTTCCCAAAGGATTTCTCTCTCCCGGCAGCACAGACAGGGTCCTCGAGGCAGCGCGGACCCTCCCCGCGGGGGGGTGTGGTGCGTGTGCAATGCCAGGGCACATCCGAACCCGGCCCTGCGGCGGCACGCAGGTGCAAGTTTCTCCGCAGAGGCGAGAAACTTGCCTGTCGCTTCCCCTGCCTGCAGTCGCCGATGGCCGCGGGAGAGGCAGAAGAGCGGCCGCGCCGACCCGCGGCGCCCAGCTTACCCCGGGGACGATCGCCGTCGGTCGCTTCCTGGGGGGGGGAAGGCGGCGGCGCAGCTCCGACAGCATCTCCAGGGCACGGCGGGAGCGGGAGCGGAGGGAAGCGGGGGGGGGAGCGGGGGCGGGAGCGGAGCGGAGCGGAACGGGGCGGGCGCGCGCGGACGCCTGGGGTCCTCGCGGCGCCCGCCGCGCGCCGCGGCGCCGAGACGGGGGCTGCCTGCGCCGGTGCCGAGACGGCGCTGCGGGCGCGGGGCGGGGGTCCGGGTCGCGGCGGAGGTCAGGCAACAGGATAAACGCCTCTCTGAGGCGGGGGGGGCGGTGGGAGCTCTCGCCGCCATCTTGAGTGTGGCCTCGGCTAAGTTCCGGTCCTGGCGGCGCCATCTTGAGTGTGGCGTCGGGGCGAACTTCCGGGCTGGGGCCGCCATCTTTAGTGTGGTCGTTCCGGTCCTGGCGGCGCCATCTTTACTGTGGGCTTGGCGGACTTCCGGGCAGCGGCCTTGGAGGACTTATGGTCGCTCTCTACTTCCGGTGACCGAGTTTACCCAAATTAGCGTCCCTCCTCGCTAATTTCTGCGCTTTCACCCCCAAAAATATTCATGTTATTCCCCCCACACACACCCCGGGAGAGACGGGAGACCGCCAGTCCCGCCCTGCCGCCGGAACCGGCCCTTAACTCGAGCAGGGAGCGCTGCACCGGCACGAGAGCCACTGCGCATGCGTCGCCGGTCGCTCTCCTGACTGCCCTTACTTACCACGTGATCGCCGGCGTCTTGCCAACGACTGCGCATGCGCCGGCCTCGCCGCCTCGGCTTCCCCCCCACCCCGCCGCCCGACCGCCCGGCTTCGCTTTCTTACCGCGGCTCCCCCTCCGCTTTTTCGGCTCCCTGGGGTTCCCCCACCCACATTTTGGGGTCCCCTTCTCACATTTTAGGGGTGATGACCCCGCAATTTACGGTTCGGGGGAAGGGGGGGGGAAGGAGAGGAAACGGGGTGCCCAAGAAGGGGTTTTTTGTTTTGTTATTTTTTTTTTTTCCCTCTTTTATTTCATTTTCATTTTCTTTCCTTTTTAGGTTTTTTGCCTTTTTTTTTTTTTAATTTTCTTTTGTTTTTTATATTTCCTTTTTTTATTCTCTTTATTTTTCATCTTCTCTCCCAGTGCTCCCCAGTAACACCCAGTGCTCCCCAACAACCCTCTAACACCCAGTGCTCCCCAGTGCACCCCAGTAACACCCAGTGCTCCTCAACAACCCCCAGTAACACACAGTGCTCCCCAGTAAACACCCAGTGCTCCCCAACAACCCTCAGTAACACCCAGTGCTCCCCAGTGCACCCCAGTAACACCCAGTGCTCCTCAACAACCCCCAGTAACACCCAGTGCTCCCCAGTAAACACCCAGTGCTCCCCAACAACCCTCAGTAACACCCAGTGCTCCCCAGTGCACCCCAGTAACACCCAGTGCTCCTCAACAACCCCCAGTAACACCCAGTGCTCCCCAGTAAACACCCAGTGCTCCCCAACAACCACCAGTAACACCCAGTGCTCCCCAAAAATTGACCCAAAACCGACCCAAATCACCCCAAAAGCTGACCCAAAACTGACCCCAAAACCTGACCCAAATCATCCCAAAAGCTGACCCAAAACCGACCCAAATCACCCCAAAAGCTGACCCAAAACTGACCCCAAAACCTGACCCAAATCATCCCAAAAGCTGACCCAAAACTGACCCCAATCATCCCAAAAGCTGACCCAAAACTGACCCAAATCACCCCAAACAGTGACCCCAAACTGACCCCAAAAACTGACCCAAATCATCCCCAAAACTGACCCAAAACTCTGCATTTATTTGGCACCATTTCCTCTCAAAAACAACAGCTCCGATTTAGTTGATTGCTAAAGCCATCATTTTAAAATCATCTCAGGAATCAAAAGGGACTGGAAAACACACACAAATCATTCCTGCACCCACCAAATCATTAGGAATTGGAACCCCATTCCCTCATCTCTCTCCTTGTTCTTCTTGCCTGGAAAACCTGATGATCCCCGCTGGCTATTTTTAGGCTGCTTTTCTTCCACAGCTCCTTTCCTCCCGGCTGAAACCTCCTGGCATATTCAGGGCTTATCTGGAGGGAAGCCCCTCTGAGGTATTTCCTCTCGTGGCAATTCTGTGGGACGAAGAAGTAAAAAAAGCACATCAAGAGCTCCTTCTACCCCCTTCCTTCGCAAACACCCTCCCAGTTTGTCCTTGGCAGCTCCATCCCCCCGGCACCCGCACCCGACGCTTCGGCTCCGCTGGCAAAGGGACAGCAAGTGCACAAGCAAGTTCAGTGCTGGGCAGGGGCTCCCTGGGGAACGGCACTTCAGTGCTTTAGTCCGTGGCCTTTCCTGCTGCCCTCCCTCCCAGAGGCAGAGGATGACCCGGCCCTTGTTTCTCCCACGCTCGCAGACCCAGGTCCTGCTCCTTTGGCCCCACTTTTCTTAGCAGACCCGGCATCATTTTCCAGGGTCCCCAGGAAACTTCTGCACTTGACCCATTGCTAAGTGCAGAGCACAGGGCAAGGGAAGGACAAATTTCTCGGCACCCACCCCCTGGAATTTTCCTTCTCCACAGCACGCTCCCGTTCCCGCTGTCTCTGGAGGTGCCCGCACGAGTCCTCCTTCTCCCAGCACCTCACAGAATGTCCTTTTCACCCAGGTCCTGCTTACCGGCGTCCAACAAAACACACTGACAACATTTTTCAGGATGCCAGTGGGGAGATATTAGAGCACACTGCACAGGGAAGCTGAGCCTGCCCCATCCCTGCAACTGTTCCAGGCCAGGCTGGACGGGACTCGGAGCAACCGGGGACAGTGGAAGGTGTCCCTGCCCACGGAAGGCAGGCTGGCCTTTGAAGGTCCCCTTCAAACCAAATTGCTCTGGGATTCCCCTCCAAAATCACTACCCAAGAGACACAGCAACCAAAGCAGAGGGACTGCACTCCCAGCTTTTCTTACCTGCAGGCACACACAGCACAGCGCGCTGGACATAAAAGCCACGGGGTTAGTCCTGCCAGAGGCGTCCGGCACACCCACGGCGACCGAAGGGAAAGAGGGAGCCTGGGAACACAGAGTAAAAGACACTTTAATTAGGAGTACACCGAGCACCAGCCAGGTCATTCACACAGACAGCTTCACTGTCCAGTCACACAAAAAGCACTCACCGAGGCCTCAGGTAGGATGGTTCCTGACGCTGACCAGGTGAATGCCTCCCTGCAAGCCCGCTCCGCTCCTGCCAGGCACTGGGGCTCACCCAGGGGGGCTTTGCCAAGCATCCAAGGGAAATTAAAATTACAGCCTGGGCAAAGGCGCTTCCCACAGGACCGCTCCTGGCCAAGGCCACCGGTCCGTGCAAGTCAGACCACTCACCACCCGGGGCTGGGGATTTTCGGGGGCACGCTTCCAGCTTTTATTCTCCAGAGACTCCAGTTCTTTCTGGCACCCCTTGCTTCAGTCTTCCCCTGTTGGAAGAGGTCACTTTAGTCTTTCGAGGGGCCAGATTGCCAAAGCCCGGCCGGTCCATTCCCATGAGGAAAGGTAGCTTGGTCTTGGACAGGATACTGGGGGGGAGACACAAAATAAAAGTTTAATTTAAAACAACTGCCTAAAATAGAAAGCAATTCAAACATAAGGCAGACAAGACTCGTGCAAATCTGAATACATTTGACTTCAAAGGAGAATTATTTCCCTCTGCACCTAAGAGAATGTCATTTTCACCCGGGTCCTGCTTACCATCGTCCAGCAAAACACGCTGACAACATTTTTCAGGATGCCAGTGGGGAGATATTAGAGCACACTGCACACGGAAGCTTAGCCTGCCCCATCCCTGCAAGTGTTCCAGGCCAGGCTGGATGGGACTGGGAGCATCCAGCCGGGGAGGAGAGCGGAAGGTGTCCCTGCCCACGGAAGGCAGGGTGGCCTTTGAAGGTCCCCTTCAAACCAAATCGCTCTGGGATTCCCCTCCAAAATCACTACCCAAGAGACACAGCAATCAAAGCAGAGGGACTGCACTCCCATCTTTTCTTACCTGCAGGCACACACAGCACAGCGCGCTGGACATAAAAGCCACAGGGTTAGTCCTGCCAGAGGCGTCCGGCACACCCACGGCGACCGAAGGGAAAGAGGGAGCCTGGGAACACAGAGTAAAAGACACTTTAATTAGGAGTACACCGAGCACCAGCCAGGTCATTCACACAGACAGCTTCACCGTCCAGTCACACAAAAAGCACTCACCGAGGCCTCAGGTAGGATGGTTCCTGACGCTGACCAGGTGAATGCCTCCCTGCAAGCCCGCTCCGCTCCTGCCAGGCACTGGGGCTCACCCAGGGGGGCTTTGCCAAGCATCCAAGGGAAATTAAAATTACAGCCTGGGCAAAGGCGCTTCCCGCAGGACCGCTCCTGGCCAAGGCCACCGGTCCGTGCAAGTCAGACCACTGACCACCCGGGGCTGGGGATTTTCGGGGGCACGCTTCCAGCTTTTATTCTCCAGAGACTCCAGTTCTTCCTGGCACCGCTTGCTTCAGTCTTCCCCTGCTGGAAGAGGTCACTTAAGACTTTCGAGGGGTCAGATTGCCAAGCCCGGCCGGTCCATTCCCACGAGGAAAGAAAGGTAGCTTTGTCTTGTACAGGATGCTGAAGGGGGAGACACAAAATAAAAGTTTAATTTAAAACAACTGCCTAAAATAGAAAGCAATTCAAACATAAGGCAGACAAGACTCGAGCAAATCTGAATACATTTGACTTCAAAGGAGAATTATTTCCCTCTGCACCTCAGAGAAGGCAATTTTCACCCGGGTCCCGCTTACCATCGTCGCACAAAAGGTGCTGACAACATTTTTCCTGATGCCAGTGGAGAGCTATTAGAGCACACCGCACAGGGAAGCCGAGGCTGCCCCTGGATCCCTGCAAGTGTTCCAGGCCAGGCTGGATGGGACTTGCAGCATCCAACCGGGGATGAGAGTGGAAGGTGCCCCTGCCTACGGAAGACAGGGTGGCCTTTAAAGGTCCCCTTCAAACCAAATCGCTCTCTCATTGCCCTCCGAAAGAACTCCCAAAGAGACACAGCAACCAAAGCAGAGGGACTGCACTCCCAGCTTTTCTGACCTGCAGGCACACGCAGCACAGCACACTGGACATAAAAGACCCGGGGTTAGTCCTGCCAGAGGCGTCCGGCACAGTGTCCACGGCGACCGAAGGGAAAGAGGGAGCCTGGGAACACGGAGTAAAAGACACCTTAATTAGGACTACACTGAGCAGTAGCCAGGTCATTCACACAGACAGCTTCACCGTCCAGTCACACAAAAAGCACTGACCTACCGGGGCCTCAGTTAGGATGGCTCCTGACGCTGACACCTCCGTTTGCCTCGGGGGGTCAAGAAGAACATCCCTGGGAAGAAGTCACCCCCAACAGCAAAAAGGGAAAATTAGTGAAGCACGGGGGCCTCTTCTGACTAGATTGCCACCAGCATTCCATAGCAAATGCCACAACTATTCTGTTACAGACGAGAAAACCCTGTTCTCCCAAACAAACAGCGAGGAGATTTATGGGCACGCCTGAAAATTTCCTGTGAGGAACTTTTTGTAACTAAGGAGCAGGTGCTGTCTTGAGTTGAAGGCATCAATTTGACAGACACTTAGTACAGCAAACTCTTCAGCAGAGCAATTAATTGCTGCCTATTTGAACAGCAGGGGAGAGAAAATGACAGTCGAAGGGAAGACAAGAAAAGCAGAACTGCAATCAGCAGACTTTTCTTCCATCTCTCCCGAGAAAGCCTAGTTTGTCTGTTCTAATAATTCTATGCCCTTTTCTACACGAAACTTAGACCAAGGCTCTAATAATTCTATGCCCTTTTCTACACGAAACTTAGACCAAGGCTGAAAAAACAACTAGAAAACACGGAGAGAAGCTTTTTAGAATTTCACGTGATTTTCCCAAACCGATCCCAGAAAAGCAGAATTCAGTAGAATGTACTCACCTCGAGGCCTTTGGTCTTTTTTTCCATAAGCTTCGTCACCTGATTGAAAAAGCAGAGCAGACTCGGTTTTAGGCTCACAACAGGAAAACTTCCCCTTCCTTTCCTAAAAGAAACTACATTAATTTGCACAGCTGCAGGCGCGTCTCCAGATGTCAAAGCCTTTCAGCTTTTCAGAGGGTGAGAATGCCCTGCTAGGGAAGGCTGAAAAATGCTCGGAGCCTGCGGCACAGGTCAAAGAGCCCCTTGATTTTGCCTGTGTTCCGGTCCCTGGCTAAAGAAAGGGTAGAACAAGCGTAGTTGTTGCTTGCCTTTTCCCTCAGAGGTTTTGCCAGGCGCCGGGCCAGCCCGGGCGCTCCGGGGGAAGGCCGGCAGTGCCCAAACCCCGCCGCTTTCCCGGGGGCGTCGCTTGCGAGAGCGCCCCCGAGCGCCGGGCCCTGCCTCACAGTCGCCGCCTGGCGGACACGGCCGGGAGCGGCACTGCAGCCGCGCGCGGCGCTGCAGCCGCGCGCTCCCCCCCCCCCTTGGCGAGACCCGCGGCGCCTTTCGCGCGTACGGGCCTTTGTTCCCTAAAACCTGCCCTTGCCTAGGAAAAGCTGAGCAGTTCACAGAGTTGCTGTTTCCAGCCCAGCTTCCCAAAGGATTTCTCTCTCCCGGCAGCACAGACAGGGTCCTCGAGGCAGCGCGGACCCTCCCCGCGGGGGGGTGTGGTGCGTGTGCAATGCCAGGGCACATCCGAACCCGGCCCTGCGGCGGCACGCAGGTGCAAGTTTCTCCGCAGAGGCGAGAAACTTGCCTGTCGCTTCCCCTGCCTGCAGTCGCCGATGGCCGCGGGAGAGGCAGAAGAGCGGCCGCGCCGACCCGCGGCGCCCAGCTTACCCCGGGGACGATCGCCGTCGGTCGCTTCCTGGGGGGGGAAGGCGGCGGCGCAGCTCCGACAGCATCTCCAGGGCACGGCGGGAGCGGGAGCGGAGGGAAGCGGGGGGGGGAGCGGGGGCGGGAGCGGAGCGGAGCGGAACGGGGCGGGCGCGCGCGGACGCCTGGGGTCCTCGCGGCGCCCGCCGCGCGCCGCGGCGCCGAGACGGGGGCTGCCTGCGCCGGTGCCGAGACGGCGCTGCGGGCGCGGGGCGGGGGTCCGGGTCGCGGCGGAGGTCAGGCAACAGGATAAACGCCTCTCTGAGGCGGGGGGGGCGGTGGGAGCTCTCGCCGCCATCTTGAGTGTGGCCTCGGCTAAGTTCCGGTCCTGGCGGCGCCATCTTGAGTGTGGCGTCGGGGCGAACTTCCGGGCTGGGGCCGCCATCTTTAGTGTGGTCGTTTCCGGTCCTGGCGGCGCCATCTTTACTGTGGGCTTGGCGGACTTCCGGGCAGCGGCCTTGGAGGACTTATGGTCGCTCTCTACTTCCGGTGACCGAGTTTACCCAAATTAGCGTCCCTCCTCGCTAATTTCTGCGCTTTCACCCCCAAAAATCTTCATGTTATTCCCCCCACACACACCCCGGGAGAGACGGGAGACCGCCAGTCCCGCCCTGCCGCCGGAACCGGCCCTTAACTCGAGCAGGGAGCGCTGCACCGGCACGAGAGCCACTGCGCATGCGTCGCCGGTCGCTCTCCTGACTGCCCTTACTTACCACGTGATCGCCGGCGTCTTGCCAACGACTGCGCATGCGCCGGCCTCGCCGCCTCGGCTTCCCCCCCACCCCGCCGCCCGACCGCCCGGCTTCGCTTTCTTACCGCGGCTCCCCCTCCGCTTTTTCGGCTCCCTGGGGTTCCCCCACCCACATTTTGGGGTCCCCTTCTCACATTTTAGGGGTGATGACACCGCAATTTACGGTTCGGGGGAAGGGGGGGGGAAGGAGAGGAAACGGGGTGCCCAAGAAGGGGTTTTTTGTTTTGTTATTTTTTTTTTTTTCCCTCTTTTATTTCATTTTCATTTTCTTTCCTTTTTAGGTTTTTTGCCTTTTTTTTTTTTTTAATTTTCTTTTGTTTTTTATATTTCCTTTTTTTATTCTCTTTATTTTTCATCTTCTCTCCCAGTGCTCCCCAGTAACACCCAGTGCTCCCCAACAACCCTCTAACACCCAGTGCTCCCCAGTGCACCCCAGTAACACCCAGTGCTCCTCAACAACCCCCAGTAACACACAGTGCTCCCCAGTAAACACCCAGTGCTCCCCAACAACCCTCAGTAACACCCAGTGCTCCCCAGTGCACCCCAGTAACACCCAGTGCTCCTCAACAACCCCCAGTAACACCCAGTGCTCCCCAGTAAACACCCAGTGCTCCCCAACAACCACCAGTAACACCCAGTGCTCCCCAGTGCACCCCAGTAACACCCAGTGCTCCTCAACAACCCCCAGTAACACCCAGTGCTCCCCAGTAAACACCCAGTGCTCCCCAACAACCACCAGTAACACCCAGTGCTCCCCAAAAATTGACCCAAAACCGACCCAAATCACCCCAAAAGCTGACCCAAAACTGACCCCAAAACCTGACCCAAATCATCCCAAAAGCTGACCCAAAACCGACCCAAATCACCCCAAAAGCTGACCCAAAACTGACCCCAAAACCTGACCCAAATCATCCCAAAAGCTGACCCAAAACTGACCCCAATCATCCCAAAAGCTGACCCAAAACTGACCCAAATCACCCCAAACAGTGACCCCAAACTGACCCCAAAAACTGACCCAAATCATCCCCAAAACTGACCCAAAACTCTGCATTTATTTGGCACCATTTCCTCTCAAAAACAACAGCTCCGATTTAGTTGATTGCTAAAGCCATCATTTTAAAATCATCTCAGGAATCAAAAGGGACTGGAAAACACACACAAATCATTCCTGCACCCACCAAATCATTAGGAATTGGAACCCCATTCCCTCATCTCTCTCCTTGTTCTTCTTGCCTGGAAAACCTGATGATCCCCGCTGGCTATTTTTAGA
>NW_026990580.1:0-120579 GCF_036250125.1 Pseudopipra pipra
TAGGCGGCCCCAGGAGCTGGCACTGACCGTGCCGCGGCTCGGGCACAGGCACTGTTCCCAGCTCTGCCTGCGGAACTTCGGCAATTACCGACAGCAGTTCTTTGCCCTGCCATCCAGAAGGTGCGGCTCATCTGACACCAGCCAGGTGAGACCTGAGGCTCTCCTTCCTCTGCCCCGCTTTCTCGGCAACTCGCACCCTTCCGGGGCAAACCCTCTGGTTTTCAAAATCCCGTTGAAACATTTCCTCTTTATTTGCAGACGGGGAAGGCCCTGCCTGGGAGGGAAACGGCTACAGGGGAGGAAACCAAGAAATGCTCCAAGCGGATGGTGCTGCGCGAGTCAAAAGAGGGGCAAGACCGCGGGCAAATACAGTCAGGAAATGAGCTTTTATTCAATCTCTGCAGGAGCCCTTCGCAGCCACGGGCCGGAGGGAGCGCGGCCGGCTGGGCTGTGCCCGGCTGGGGACGGGCACCAATTCATCGCTGCCCTGCTCAGGGAGGTTTTCCGGCCCCGTCCGGGCTTCACCCAACGGCTGCAAAGGTGCTCGTGCGGCATCCGAGCTCATTTCCAGGGATAAAGGAGCCAAACGAGTCCGGAGGGATCCCTCGCTCCGAGGCAAAGGCGTTTGGTCGAGTGTCGCCGCCTGGTCCCGCCTGCGGGGGAGCGTCTCCTCCAGGTGAGCCTTCGGAACCCAAAATGCCGGGGGGGCTCAGGTCGGGGCCGCTTTTCGGGCCCGGAGTTGGACGGAGCCCTCGGCGGCTCCCGCTTCCCGCCAGGAACGTTCTCGGGGCTCCCTGGGCAGTCCCAGCTGGGCAGAGAACGCGGGCCGGGAGGAGGCCGGAGCGACAGACAGCGACCCAGCCCTGCTTGGGCTTCCTATTTCCAGGGGATGGAGGAGCTGTGCCCTGGAGCTGTGCCCTACAGCCCCGTGGGGTGGGCACGGGGAAAGGGCTGCCCGCGGCTCCTCAGCCGGGCGCTGCTCTGAACGGGCCCCCTGAGATGCCTCACCCTGGACACGCCCCAGCGCCAGCCCCAAAGGACCCAAAGAATCCAGCTGGCACCCGGCAGTGTCGGCACGGCGGGGCTGCAGAGCAGCGCGGGCAGCCATTCCCAGAGCCCACCTCCCAGAGCTCCCCCGCGCCCCCCACGTGTGTCCCGCCCGCCCCAAATCCCTGCCCTTCCAGCCGGAGGCCAGCAGCCAGCAGCAGCCTTAAAGCCAGGGCCATGTGCCCTCAGCGGCACTAAATCCCGAGCAAGAGCCCTCGGAGATGCCTGAAAAGAAAAGGGGGTGCTTGGAGAAAGTTGGGCTTGGATGCAATTCGCAGTTTTTCGGGGACCCAACCGCACCTGCAGAACCCGTGGACAGCTTGAACAGGTGGGTCAGAGCCGAGGTGCCCTGAAGGCAGGGCTGTGCATCCCTTTCCTCGGGGAAAAGAACTCCCCGGGGCCGCTCCCGAGGCTCCGAAGGGACAGCGGCTTCCCGGCCGGACAGACGTCCTCGCCCGTGCTCAGGGGCTGCCTCGCCCCGGGCCGGGAGCGCGTCCGGCCCCCGCCTTCTCCTGGGCCAACACATCCCCTGGAGCCCGGCCCGGGGCGGAAAACCGGCCCAATTCCAGGGAACTCGCTCAAGTCCCCCCAGGGACACCAGCGGGGCTGGGGGAGGAGGGTTATAAACAGCAAAGTCTGTGCAAGATCAACCTGTCCTTGTCCCGATCCCGCTGAGCAAACCTGGAACCGTGGCTGCTTCCTGGCAAACCTGGCGTTAGAGCGGCAGCTCTGCGGGGGAAGATCCGGGCTCCAGGAGGCACTGGGAGGCTGTTCCAGCAGGAATTCGGCATGGAATTGCGGGCTGTAGGGAGAATTCATCCAAACCTGCAAAGCTGAGACCGGCACCCAAACCTGGGCCCCCTGCAGAGAACAATCTTTGTGCTGCCGTGTCGGCCAAAGCCGCTGCCCAACAGTCCCCTCGTTTGACTTTCTAGGTGAATTGTGCACAAGCCAGTCCCCCATTCCCTATCCAGGCTGGGAGTGCTCGTGCCCTTGGCACAGATGGCTCTGGCTGGGCAGGAACTGAGAGCAGGACACGGGGCAGAGTGGATCAGCTGCCCAGGGAACGTCCAGGAGATGAAGCTACGGGATCCTCATTCCAATCAAGGGAACACATTCTGTCTCTGGCAGAAGCCGGGAGCCAAAGCAGATCCCGCCTGGCCAGGCTGGGGGGCAGCAGTTGGATCCACTCTGGGGGAAAGCCCCTGTGCCTGCCAGGAGCTCTGACTCTGTTTGTCCTGCCAGCTCTGACCAGTGTCAGGGCCACTGGGAGGGATTCAGAATCCACAGAAATCCCAAATCCTACTAAGGGACTCAATCAAAGGAAGAAAGTAATTTTTGTCATAAAAAGCTTAAAAAAACTGTTAAAAATTCTAGGACAGCAATCCTGGGATTCTCAGGAAACTTATTAGTGCTCTTGGTTCCATTTCAATGGATCTTTAGTCCGTCAATGAGCAGCTTGGAGAACTTCCCCTGGGATTTAGAGGCTGAGCAGGGTTTGCTTTGGATTGCCTGGCACCTCTGGCCCCAGCTGGTGCAAACACAACTTGGGCCAATGTGGTTAAACACACTTTCCTACAAAAACAGTTGCTGTATCCCCTAGAAACTACCCCAAGTTTGCAGACAAAACCTTCATCTCTGTCCCTCCTCAGTTTATCCCAGGTTTTCCTGGCTGGGAGCTGCAAGGAGGCTGTAAATTGAAAGGCAAGAAAGAGAAGATCTGTCAGCAAAAGGCACAAAGAAGGGGACAGGTTTCAGAAAACATTTCTGCAATCTAATGAATAACTCTTTCCAGTTTCCCAGGGAGAAGAACAGGAACTCACAGCCACCAAGGCCTGACAGTTCCCTGCAGCCAGAGCTCAGTACACAGCTAGAGAGGCAATTCCAGCATCTAAAAGAAAAAAAAGAAGAAAAAAGTGATTTATTTTGTTTTCAAGTTCCTTTAAGTTGTTCCAAGCAAAGCAAGCCTTGCTCTGGTTTCAGTTGGGTGAACAGGGAGCGCTGGGCACAGGGCACGTCATTAATGCCCAGGGGATGGGGCTTTGTGGGGGAGGGAAGAGCAGCTGATGGAGTTGCCCAGTCCAATTCCTGCCCCAGGCCTGACTGGCCCAGGACAAACCCTCTGGCAGGCAGTGGTTTTGTTCCCTCTCATGGTCAGTGCCCCGTGTGTCCCTGTGGGCAGTGCCAGGCTGGGGACAGGCACACGCAGCTGGCAGCACTCTCTGCCCCAAACAGCCTCGGGGGGCAGCGCAGCCCCGGGGATCGAGGGGGGCTGGAGGCGGCCCAGGAAAGGACCCCCCGCTCCCCCCGGGGCAGCTCCACAGCCCCCCTGCCCTCTCTGCCACGGGGGCCCCGCTGCTCCCCCGGCTGGCACAGAGCCCCCTGCCCATGGCTGGCAAATCAGGGCCAGGGCTCGGCCTCGCTGCAGCCGCCCCACACAGGAGCAACTCAGGGATCAGCCCAACATTTTCCTGCTTGGCCACTGCAGAGACCCTCAGTTCACCTCAACAGGTTCCTTCTCTTCCCAGCAGGTTACCTGAACTTTAACACCCACAACTGTCTATCTCTCACCACTCATCACATCAGGTTACCTCAGTGTGTTCATTCCCTGCCCTGCAGAGAATGAACCTCCTTTTTAACCCCCAAACTTTCCCCTTCCAGCCCACTCCTGATTACCTCTTTTTGAACACAAAATTGAGTCATTCTCTCCCTCAGTTTACCTACTTTTTAAATCCCAGAGTCTCCCCTACCTGCACACTCCTGATTACCTCTTTAGGACCTCCAAATATTCATGCTCTGCCCTGCAGATTTGCTCAAGTGGGACCCCCAAAATTTCCCTACCTCTCCACAGCTGATCACCTCATGTATACCTAAATATGTTCATGCTCTACCCTACAGACCACCTCAAGTTTACTCTCAAAACTTCCCCCACCTCCTCACCACTGACTACCTCCTTTTGACCTCCAAATATTCATTCTCCACCCTGGAGGGTTTCTCTAGTTTTACCTGTCCACTGATGACTGCCTTAGTTTATCCCAAAATGTTCATTCTCTCTGCCAGACACTGCCACACATTTTACCCCCAGAACCTTCCCTGGGCCCACTGTGGTGTCCACTCCTGATTGCCTCCTCTGCACCTCTCAGGATTCATTCTGGACCCCGGAGATTACCTCAGAGATTTCTGCCCTGAATCTCCCCACCTGGCCACCACTGATTACCTCAGTTGACCTCCTGATGTCCTTTCTCTCCCCTGGAGATAACCTCCTTAAAAACCCCCCAAGTTTTAACTCAAAATATTCCTTCTGTCCCCTGGACATTACCTCAAGTTTTACCCCTGTAATTTTCCCCATATGTCCACAACTGATTAACCCAGTTTACCTCAGGATGTACATTCTCTGCTCCACATGACCTCAACGTTTACAAACACAAATTTTCCCTCCTTGCCCATCACTGACTGCCTCACTTTACCCCAAGGTATTCATTCTCTCTGCTACAGATTTTACTCCCAAAATTCTCCTTACCTACCCACATGTAATCAGCTCCTCTGTACAAATACATGTTCATTCTCTACCCTGTGGGCTACCCCAAGTTTACCCTAAAACACTCCCCAACTGTCCACCACTGAGTACCTCATTTATCCTTCAAAATATTCATTCTCTGCCCTGGACGTTCCCTCAAGTTTTACCCCCAAAGGTTTCCCCTCCTGCCCACCCCTGACTGCCTCAGTGTCCATCAGGAGGTACATCCTCTCTGCTACAGGTGACCTCACACTGGACCCACTGCATTTTCCCGACCTCTCCACATCTCAGCAACTCACTTCTACCTCAAGATGTTCATTCTCTACCCAGCAGACCACCTCCAGTTTACTCTCAACACTTTCCCCACCTCTCCACCACCCAGGAACTCATTTTCACCTCAGAAGATTCACTCTCTGCCCTGCAGATTCCCACAAGTTTTACCCCCCACATTTTCCCTGCAGGTCTGCAAGGTTTACCCCAGTTTACCCCAGGAGGTGCATTCTCTCTTCTCCACATGACCTCTGATTTTACAAACACAAATTTTCCCTCCCTGCCCACCACTGACTGCCTCACTGGACCTCAAAAGCCTCATTTTCTCCCCTAGGTGACATCCACACTTACCCTCACAGTTTTCCCTGCCTGCAAACTACTTATTACCTCATTTTTACCTCCAAACATTCATCCTCTACCACAGAGATGACCTCAAAGTTTCCCCCAAAACCTCCTTACCTGTCCACTACTGTTTGCCCCAGTTTACCCCAGGAGGTGCATTCTCTCTGCTGCACATTACCTCAGGTTTGACAGACAAAGATTTCCCTCCCTGCCCACTACTGACTGCCTCACCTTACCCCAAAAGATTCATTCTCTCTGGGACAGATTGCCCCACATTTTACTCCCAACATCTGCCTTACCTGTCCACGTCTGACCAGCTCCTTTGTACCTACAGAGGGTCATTCTGCACCCCACACACACCTCAGGCTTATCTCAAACCTCTCCCCACCTGTCTGCCACCCAGTGCCTCATCTTTACCTCAACAGGTTCCTTCTCTTCCCAGCAGATCACCTGAACTTTAACACCCACAATTGTCTGTGTCTCTCACCACTCATCACCTCAGGTTACCTCAGTGTGTTCATTCCCTGCCCTGCAGAGAATGAACCTCCTTTTTAACCCCCAAACTTTCCCCTTCCAGCCCACTCCTGATTACCTCTTTTTGAACACAAAAGAGTCATTCTCTCCCCAGAGTCTTCCCTACTGCACACTCCTGATTGCCTCTTTTGGACCTCCAAATATTCATTCTCTGCCCTGCAGATTTGCTCAAGTTTCACCCTCAGAAATTCCTCTGCCTGTCCCCCTACTGACTGCCTCACTTTGTGGGGGTCAAATCTGTGGCAATGTGCAGCAGAGAGAAGGAATATTTTGGAACAATTTTCCCTACAAGTCCACCACTGAGTACCTCATGTTCATCTCTCAATATTCATTCTCTACCATGCAGATTACCTCAGATATTTCCCTCCCAATTTTCCCTATGAGTCCACAACTGATTACCCCAGTTTACCTCAGGATGTACATTCTCTCTGCTCCACGTGACCTCAAATTTTACAAACAGAATTTTTCCCTACCTGTCCAACACTGACTGCCTCACTTTACCCCAAGATATTCATTCACTCTGCTACAGATTGCCCAGATTTTACTCCCAAAATTCTCCTTACCTACCCACATGTAATCAGCTCCTCTGTACAAATACATGTTCATTCTCTACCCTGTGGGCTACCCCAAGTTTACCCTAAAACACTCCCCAGCTGTCCACCACTGAGTACCTCATTTATCCTTCAAAATATTCACTCTCTGCCCTGGACGTTCCCTCAAGTTTTAACCCCAAAGGTTTCCCCCCCTCCTGCCCACCCCTGACTGCCTCAGTGTCCATCAGGAGGTACATCCTCTCTGCTACAGGTGACCTGAAATTTTACAAACACAAATTTTCCCGACCTGCCCACCACTCACTGCCTCACTTTATCTCTAAATGGTCCTTCTGTCCTCTACAGATGAGATCAAGTCTTACCCCAACATTTCCCTTCCTCTACATCACCCATTTTCTCTTCCTGATGCCACAAATTTCCATTCCATCCCTACACATTCCCGGAGTGTTTCCCTCCCAAGCATCCTTCCCTTCTTCCCTGTTTAATAACTCACACTCCAGCCCCAGGCTCTCCACTCCCCCCTCAGTGGGACCCCTCCAAAATGTCACCTCCCTCCCCTCTGCAGCACCTCACCTTTTCCTACACAAACAGTTGCTGGGTCCCCTCAAAATTACATTTCTGCAATCTAATGAATAACTCTTTCCAGTTTCCCAGGGAGAAGAACAGGAACTCACAGCCACCAAGGCCTGACAGTCCCCTGCAGCCAGAGCTCAGCACACAGCCAGAGAGGCAATTCCAGCATCTAAAAGAAAAAAAAGAAGAAAAAAGTGATTTATTTTGGTTTAAAGTTACATTAAGTTGTTCCAAGCAAAGCAAGCCTTGCTCTGGTTTCAGTTGGGTGAACAGGGAGCGCTGGGCACAGGGCACGTCATTAATGCCCAGGGGATGGGGCTTTGTGGGGGAGGGAAGAGCAGCTGATGGAGTTGCCCAGTCCAATTCCTGCCCCAGGCCTGACTGGCCCAGGACAAACCCTCTGGCAGGCAGTGGTTTTGTTCCCTCTCATGGTCAGTGCCCCGTGTGTCCCTGTGGGCAGTGCCAGGCTGGGGACAGGCACACGCAGCTGGCAGCACTCTCTGCTCCAAAGACACTTCTGGCCTCCTTGGCAAACTGCCCCTGACACTTGGTTTTCTCCAGGAGAAATTAAGGAATTGCTCATGGCAATTTGGAGATGAAGTTATCCCAAAGGGAAGGAAAGAACAAATATTCCTGTCAGAGCCCTTGGGATCTGCTGGGCTGAATTGGGAAGGGCCCATTATCTGCAGAGCAAATACAGGACAACCCCAAACACAAAGCCCAGCCTGTCCAGTGGGGTGTGAAAGCACCACTGGGACAAAACTCCACTCTCCTGATTCTTTTCAGGGACTGCTCCAACCCAGCTCTGAAGCTGCCAAACCCAAACTGTCCCCAGTGCTCTGGAACAACAGGATCTTCTCAGAGATGATACATTGGAAGCACAGTCCCAGCAAACACTCCCAGACACACAGAGGCACAACTGGAGCTCATGGCTGGGGCTGGGAAGGGCTGCAAGGAGGACACAACTCCCAGGTAGGGGAGCCTCGGCAGCAACAGCAGCAAATTCCCAGCTTGGATGGCAAAGCAGAGAGACAAAGGCTGGCAATGCCCATGGCATTGGTAGCTTTCCCTTCTGCTCCCTGTGGGGCCACAGCCCGGGAGGAAATCTCCAAGGGGGACAGAAGACCTCAGGAGGCAACAAAAGACAGCAGCGTCTGTTGCCCTGGTCCTGTTCCAACTCAGCCTGCGGGCCCAAACCTTCCCCCTCCAGGGAAACACTGACCTTCCCGGTGTCAGGCTGGAACACAGCCCTCATTCTCACCTTCCACACGCTCCCAGGCTCACCCCAAATTCAGGACAAGGGGCCAAAGGCCACTCGGGCCGGGGCTCTCTCTGTCTCTGCGGGCTCAGGGACTGCAGCCACCAGGGCCCTCCAGCACGGACAGCCTGGACCCAGAGCAGATCCCTGGGCATTAGCAGTGTCCTGGGCATCCCTGGAGACAGAAACCATCAGCCTCTGGGATAGCACTTCATTGCCAGCACACACAGCCTGCCAAATTTAGGGGGGCAGCTCTCAGACCACAAAGCCCAGTCTGACCCAGTTCTCCTGGGCACCAACACGGACTCCACAAACCCACAGGAATGAGAATGTTCTGCTGCTTTGACAAACTTCAGCCCAGCTTTGCAAACCTCAGTCCCTGCAGCTCCTGCTCTCCAGAGCCCCGTTCAGGGCTGGCTCCAGTTCCCTGGAGAACCTGCCCCAGCCCCACTCTGGGCCAGCCTGAGCAGAAGCCACTGGGCTGCACAAGGAAGAACCCTCCCCTGGCTGCTGCAGCTGGAGGGAGATCCAGCTCCCAATGGAATCCTGGCAACAGCCTCCCAGAGGGTCTCTCCCCAGCCCTTGGCAGTGGCTCAGAATGGCAGCAGCTCCAGTGCCAGCTGGGTCCCTGCACGAGTCCTTGTCCCAGCCCTGCCACACGGACACACACGGGAGACACCCACGGGCACACAGGCCTTGCTTGCACAATTCCTCACCCACAGCTGAGGGAAAGCCACACAATATCAAGAAATAACCTGGGTTGAGAGCACTCATCACTCCAGTCCATCAGGACTTGGAGGCAGTTGGGGAGGCAACAGACCCAAATTCTAATCCTACATCTACATTTCTAACAGGTTCTCTTAGAAAGATCCTGGACAGGAACTCAGACAACAGAACCCAAACACTGCACAAGCAATAACAGAAGGATTGCCAGGAAGAACAGAAGTTCCTTGTTTTCCTTAACGCTCTGGGAGTGTAGGACCCAATCTTTGCAACCAAGGGACACCAGAGATGTGATTAATACTTAAACCTCTCCCCCATGGTTCTGTCTCAGAGAACTGGGCCAGCCCTGAGCTACTCCCAGGTGCCTGCAGTGCTTTGGGGAGGGGCAGGACAATGTCCCACTTCTGCTTGGAAACATTCCAGATGAGGAAAAGCCACTTCCCTTCTCTCTCTCTGACCCAGAACCAGAACAGTCCTGTGGGACAACACGGACTATGCACGGAAGGCCCGAGTCAGTGGGGGGGAAAAAACCTAAACAAACCAAACCACCCCAAATTTCAAGATAAAAACAGGCTGCTTCCTTAATAGGAACACACCAAACTCATTGAAGCCAGAGAGGAAATTACAAACAAACAAACAAACAAAAGACCCAAAGAGATACTTTGCATTGATCATTCCAAAGGAAATTCTCCACAGATCAGAAGCAAGTACCAATACTTTGTCCTCTATTGAAAATTAATGACTTGAGGGGCTGGACATGTCCAGTGAGGGTTCAGGGCTCTGGTGGGTCCTTTATGGCTGATCCTGACCGGCCCAGGCCAAACCCAACCACCCCCATCCCTGCTCCATCCCAAACCTGGGGGCAACATTCAGACAGTTTGGAAATACTGCCCTTCCCTGCTACTCCGTCCTTCCTTACACATCCAGTGCCCAGGGAGCAAATGCCAACACCAGGAGGAGAGAAACGTGTCCCTCTGACTTACCCCACCCCACGGGCAGCACCAGGAGCCCCCAGCCCGGCCGGCGGGGCTGCAGCCTCTTGCCTTTGGCTGCTCCCAGCCCAGGGCACTTGGCAGAGCTGGGCTGGAGCAGGGCTTTGGCCTGGCCTGGAAGAGAGGAGAACAAGGCAATTAAGGGCACTGGGCAAGTCAAAGGCTCCTGCCCTTCACCCTTCTGTTCAGTTGCTCACTAGAGAGTTTTAGCCATGAAAAATCCAGGGGGGACAACAAATAAAATGGGACCTTTTCCAACACTTTTATTCCTACCTGTTTCAGGCACTAAAAGGAGGCTCATCTTTCTTACTGCATTCCTTGCCCCATTTGAACAGAACCCTTTTCATTCCAAACCTCCCTTGGGAGTCAGTCAATCCTCTGCCATTGGACTTTGGGCAAAGGAAGAGACATCTGGGACGATGGAGCCCAGGAAATGAGGGAGAGAAACCCGACAGGGAAAGGATTCAAGGCACTCCAGAACTCAGAAATGTGTTCATGCCTTGCCAGCCCACCCCCATTCTGTGCCACCCACCTGAGCTGGGCAGGTGAGGCCAAGGCTCCCCTTCCTGCTGCCAGTCACTGTCCCACCACACGGATCCCTGTGCTGGGCAGCACTTGGAAAAACCTGGGAAAGGCAAAAGGAAAATGGCACTGTCTGTCAGAAAACATGTCTGTGAACAAACCTTCTGGACAAATGTAATCCCATCCCTCTGCTCCACTAAACCCAGGGCAGGCAGGTCTCTCCAGCCCAGGGAGAACAGGAAGGAGAACTGCAGGAACACAGGCAGGCACAGGCAGCTCTGGGCACTGATTCCCTGCAGACCTCTCTGCACTTGGGGCTCTTGGCACTTCATTTATAAAGAATGGGGGGCAGCAGCCCAGGAATGCCCCTCAAAAACACAGAGAGAGAACAGGAACAGGGGTTGTTTGGGAACAGGCTGTGTGTCCAGCAGGGATGGGAACTGGAAACACGGGAGGCTGGAGGAAGGCAGGGGGGGAGCACGGGCCTGCCTTGGATGGATCCTTTTTCCCTTTGCTCAGGGGCCTCAGCTCCACCCTGTCTGAGAGCAGCAGGGAACTGCTGCAGGGGAAGAGTTCATTTAGGCACAAGCCAGTGATGCAGCCACGGGGGCAGGGGAAGAGGGGAGAGGAACTGACACAAAAATGACACAGTCACCACTGAAAGGGACTTTATTGAGCTGCAACACAAACACATTCACAGCAGGCCAGGGCAAGAGGTGCCCCCAGGACCACCAACACAGCAGCTGGGCTGGCAGGAACACCCTCTTCTCAAGTTATGGAGCCAGGGGCTGACAGTTGGGATCTATCCCAAAGATGCACTCAGGCATCAGGGCCAAGTCCTGCCCAGTCACTGCACACAGTTCAGCCCCAGCAGCAGTGGCATTTTCTGCCTCTCCCTCCAATATTATTTGGGACCCAACAGCTCAAGGCTGTGGAATTTTAGCTCCAAGGGTGGAGGGCACGGAACAGCTGCACACACCTTGGCTGCCTTGGCCCAGCACACACTCACTGCACCTGCAGCCTTTGAACAACTTCTTCTAGTTGATCCCAGAGACAACAACTGCATATTGCTCATAAAATCAGTATAATTACTGTGATCAGTGGATGGATTAAAGTGTTCAAAAACTTTGTAGCAGGTGGTGAGAATCTTGTAAATACGTCCCACCAGTGGGGAGCAGGGACTTGTTCTACCTGATGCCCAAAATCATTAATTGACCCCTATAATTACTGTTTGCATTTGGTGATCAAGTCAAGTCTTATTTCAAAGTTGTAAGGCAATAATTTGCACTTACATCCAAAGAAACCCCTGGTTTACTTACATTGAAGTGTGTTATTTTTCCAGCATGATATCAGTAGGTGCACTGCAGAAATTCAGGAGACAAAATCCAGTTAATTTTTGCAATCCAGGATGTGAATACAGCCCTCCAGATCGGTTCATTGGTACTCATTAAGTCCTTCTGTGCCTCATTTCTTTGTATTACAATATACACACCATGGCATGTGCACTCAGCCCAGTTCATAAGTTACTGCTGTTCCCCTGTGCACAACAATTACATCTTGGGAACCATTAGAGAGCTGCCCAAACTCCCCATCCCATTCTGGAGTGAAGGGTGGGGGGTAAATACAGTGGGCATCCCTTGTGCTCCTAAATTCAGCACTCGGGACACACCTGGCCCAGCTCTTTGCCATTGGTTACCAAACAATTCCATGTCTCCACTGCCTACAAATCCAATACCAGCTCCTGTTCCTCCCAGTCCCGTGTCCCCCCAGCCTCACTGCCGGGGGCAAGATGGGAGCACTGGAATCAGAGTGAGGAAAGGAATTCTATTATCCTGATGATGTTGGGCTGCAGGACACAGGCAGCAGGTACCCAACAGTTGGACCGATATTCGCCTCGGGAGGATGGTGCCAAACTGTGGCATCCCCTGCCCCAGCTGATCCCTTTGCTCTTTTGGCAGCACTTCCCAGAACAGCCCAGCAGGCAGAGCCCAGGGGACGGCCCTGCTGCTGTGACACTGGGGCTGGGACTGGCACCGCTCACACAGGGGGACAACGATGCCAGGGAGACCCCCCGGACCCAGCACCGTAAGGGAAACTACAGCACTGCATGGCAACAGTGCTCCCAGCCCCTGGAATCACATCCATCCAATCCCACTGAGGGCACCAACAGCCGCCCGCACAATGAGCCCGACAGACCCCGGCCCTGCCAGAGAGTCCCCCCGGGCACAAAGGGACACTGACCCCTGGGCAAGGGCCATTTGCTTCCCACGTCACCTTGTCCTGGGGTCCTGGTTTGGAGCTGCTTTTCCATCTCCATCCAAATCAAACCAAGGCACCCGACCCAGGCACCTTTTCCAGGGAACTGCCCGGGGCAACAGCATCGCCCAGAGGGACCACAAGGGCTGTGAGGATGGCCAGGATCCACAGTTTCTGTAAGATATCAAGCTACAACATGGCAATATCATTCCCTCCACTAACATTTATTCACAGGAACATATTCCCATTTTCCTTGTCTGCATTTAATCACTAATTCCGTGAGGGTGTCACTTGGGAGCCAAGTAGCCAAACCACTGCCAACTGACCCCAAATCCCTACAAACCTGACACTGCCCTAGTTCTTCCTGTTTCATTCCCACAGGTACAGTGTCTCATTCAGCACATGGACTACTTTTGCCTCCCCCCTTCGTGACTTCAAACTCCCTCTGGCACGGGTTATAAGCTCCTGCTTTCCAAAAGTGCTTCCCACTGACAGATGTGGCTGACCCAGCAGTGAGCCATGCATGCTCCCTCTCTGCTCCCAGCACTTGCTCTGGGGCTTTTCCCCATTTCCCCAGTGATCTGTGCTCACTGTCCAGGAGATCTACACTTGTTGCTTCAACCACAGGGCCGGGGGCAACTCCCTCCCGAGGCCTCGCTCCTGCCCCGACCCCTGCTCTGGCTCTGGCTTGGATCCACCATCTCCATTCCATGGGGCTGCCTTCCTGAGCAGGGCCTGGCCTGGGCATCCTGGAGCAGCTTTTTACCCAAGGCCTTAGGGGGATTTCAGGCCCTCTTATCATTTGTTAAGTTCCCTCTAAAGCCCAAGAACATACTCAGAGCTGCTTCTCCAACAGGGTCTATCTTGGGCTGGCTTCCAGTAACTTCCTATTCCCAAGTCCTAAGGGCACTTCCTTCCTACCTGTAACAGTTCATTAGGATACATGCCCAGATTAAAGACAAGTGCCACAAGCATTCAAACACACAAAATATCTTTATTGCAGTGAGTACAATAATAATAATAAACTTAGCATAGAGAATCAAAAGTTAAAAAAGGATACAAATGAACTGCCTTATTGTGTGGCATTAAAACAAATACTAAGAACAGCATTCAATACAGTACAATATTAACTAGTAAAAAGGGAGTTAAAGGGATACAAAAAAGGATCTTAACACAATATTATGGATAACTATTAACACAATATTTGGTTAGTAAAAGGGGAAATTAAAGGGAAAATATTATGAATACTAAATAAAGGGTATTAAAGGAACACTAAAGGATATTTAAAGCCTTTTTTCCCCAATTGCTTCCTATCACTAACCTGTGCCCACCCCCCCAGCCAGGCAGGGCTGTCAGGATCTGCAGCAGCTGGTCGGTGCCCATCCCTTAGCGGGCGTCCCCGCGGAGCAACACAGGCTCGGTGGCAGGATGAGGATCGCTCAGCTCAGCAGTCCTGACAGCCCATTTGATCAGCTCCACATTACACCACGTAGGGCCAGGACGCAGTGTAAGGGGAGGCCTGAATGGCAGCCAAACCCCGCCTGATCATTGCCTGGTGGCAACAGCCTGGGCCTGCCCTACTTGTAGGGCAAGGGGTCAGCCACCCCTGCCCACATCATCTTCCTCTCACCATCATCTTTCTCACCCCTAGGGATGACCTCTCCCATGGTGTTTCAAGGGTAGATGTACCTACCTTGCAAGATGTAGCAGAACCAAGGAAGAACTCAGCTCTCATAACAGGGGATATCAGGCTGACTTGCTGAAAAGCACAATGGACCTTACAATTAGCTTGTGCCATCAAGTTACATTGTACCACACTCGAGCTGGTTTCACATCCTAATAGGATTTCTTTCTCACGCCTCTATGCTCCATTGATCATCTAATTCAAAAGTACCCCCCTTACACGACCCTACTTCTGCCAGAGGCTCCAATTGGCATCATTAGTACTGGCAGAAACCTTCAGTTCCCCCTCTGCAGCTCGTATTGGCCACAGGTCTGGAGCCTCTTGAATTGCTCCCTGAGCTGTTTCCAACCCTCCCTGCTGCTCATTTCCCACTCAAACTCACACTTCTGCCCTTAGACTTTATGGCCCAGGCCAAGGATTGGTCCCAAAGGAGGACCGTGTTGTCACCAAAAGCCAAACCAACCAATAAACTGCTGGGCTTCCACCTTGCTCTGGGGGTGACCAAGCCTGAAGTCTCCTGCCTAGTCCTGGGCAAAACTTCCGGGGGACCACAACACCTCTGAGTTCCCAAAAATATCACAGGTTGGGCAGGTGCTTGAATTTTGTCTGGATTAACTCCCCCCCTTCCTTTCCATGTGCTGCACTACTCACTCTAATGGTGCTTGTACTCCCTGAACCATTCCCTCACCCATCCAACCATCCCTTGTGCCCTCTCTGACAAGGACAGTGGGTCCAGGTGTTCTGCCACGCTCCCAGGGCACAGGGTGGGACTGTGGAGCCACCCTCGAGGGGGGAAACGTGCCCTGCCTGCCCTGCCCAGGGAAAGGGAACTGCCCCCAGGGTTCCCCAGCACAAGGCACCCTTGGAAATATCCACTGCAATGGGACACTCAGGGACAGCAACAAGCACTGCACGAGGCTGCTCTGGCACAGGACCAATTTTAAGCTCAGCTTGTCTCTGGACCACTGCACTTTGTTTCCCACCTCATCCTGCAGTCAGAACTTGCTCTCCTTGCAACTTTTAGGGTGACCATAAATTACAGAGGCCTCTGCTCCAGCACCCACAGGGACCTGAACCATCTGACAGGATCCATTTCTCCAGGGAATTCAAAGCTCCACCTGAGGACCAGGGTCTTTTCTCACCCATCCTTGTGCTGCAGCTTGGCCTCCATCTCACTCTGCTTTCAGTTCTCTCCATGGTTGAACACTGGCAGCCCTGGCCCTGGGTGGAGCTCGGCATCCTGATCCCATCCCTCCTGGCCCCGGAACCGCTGACTCAGCAATGGGGGGCCCTCCATTGCCAAGGGCACGGTCCCGTCGGGGCTCACGGAGGAGCAGGAGGTCGAAGGCTCCATCCCTGCTGCTACAACCTTCCACCACTACAGCCAACAGAGGGGCCTCTCCAGCCCTGCCTCCCAAGGCATCCTGAACTAACCCATCCCAATTCCACAGGACAAACTGCTCCCTCTCTGCACAGTCCAGTCTAATCCCAGAGGCTCCCAGATCATGCAAAACAACTACCCAGGAGATCAGAGACTGCAGTCCATCTCTTCCTAGCACAGGTTTGGGTGAGTTTGGCAAAGAGACCAACTCATAGGAATTCCCCAATGTTTTCCCAGTTTAACCCCTGTCACACCAATCACCTTAACACTGCCAGTCCTTCATTCTCCCTCTATTGGGTTAAGGACTGAGGAAGTTGGACCTGTGTCTGACCAGGACATGTGCAAACCAAATGCTGGGGACTGGAACACACACCTGGCACTCCTGCAGCTCTTACCATTACATTCCAGAGAAAACAGCCAATTGCACCATCACTGCTCATTTCTTAATCCCAATCCCACACTTCCTTTGGACTTGGAGCACCACTTTTAGAACCCAATTACAGCCCATTAGAGAGCTCCATGTCTAACAGGGACAGCTACCCCTGGGATACTCTCAGGAATGCCTGAATCCATTGCAGGGACCTTGCTTTGAGCTCCCCAGGGCCGGGCACCCCGAGGATCTCCCCGAATAATCCTTTCGGTGCGCGCTGGAGTCCTCGGGGTGCCCCAACCCGGGGGCACCAACAGCACTGTCCCTCCAGGGGGGCCCAATTTGCTCGTAAAATGCAGGGGGATCTTGCCTGTGTCCCAGACTGGTCCAGGGATCTGAGGCCCTTCCCGAGAAAATCTCGGTGCCGGCGTGAAGGGCCAGAGATCCCTTGGAGCCACGGGAGAGCAGGCACAGAGTCCCTCCTGGGGGGGCAATTTTCCTGCCTGAACTCAGCTCTTCAAAGAAGCCTCTAAAACTCAATTGGTGAGTTTTAGAAGCCAGGCATTCCTTGCTTACAACACCCTGCCATGATCCCAGCCCCACGGGTGCCCTGGCAATCAACACTGTGTGCCCTTTGGGAGCTATATCCATTGCAGCTGATGGGAGGGATGAGCATTACAGGAGGGTTCATTTTCCTTCCCTGCATTCCTATTCCATATTCAGGACATTTTCCAACACTCATTACCATACACACCTACCCATAGAAGGTTTCCAAGGGGCTTCACCGAGGGCCTTCCCAGGTCTGCTCTGTCTGGAGCCCTCAAAGTCCTCAGTGCCTGCCTGAGGAACCTCAACACAACTCACCTGCTTACACAGCAACTTGCTGCTGCTTGCCTGCTGCCTCACTTCCCTTCTTCCTTCTTTCTTCACCTCCCTTGCTTGGTCCCTTTCAATCCCTTGGCTCAGCTCTGTGCACTTTCCAGGCTACATCCCACTGCAAAAAGGATCAGCTCTTGTTACATCTCAACACTCAGAGAGCATTCCCCCATTTATTCTTGACAGTCAGCCATTAGGCCAGTGTCTCATTATTTAAAGCAGAGTTTGACTCCTCAGTGACAACAACAGCTACAGCCCTGAATCCTAACACAGGCTGAGACACAAACACGGATGGGAACTCTGAAGGATCCACTTTGTCCTGCTCACCAACCAAAAGGAGCTTTCTGAACTCAAGAAGAAGAGACCCCAGGTGCTTTTTCTGCAACTTCAGCTGCTATCAATGTGACCCACAAGACCTGGAAAGGTCCTTCCCACTTCACCTGCAGGGCTGGCAGTGCCACCACTGGACACGGACCCAGTGGCTGGGCAGGAACGGAGGGGCTGGGGCGTCCAATCCATCGGCCCAGGCGGCACCAGGAGTTCCTGGAGTTCCTGAGGGGAGAGCCTCAAGACAACAAAGGATTAGGAAAAGGATCATTTTTAACTTTAATAGGCATATCTCCTGCAATATGGGGAGTTGGACAAGGCCTACTGGGGCAACAAGGACACACTCAAGGCTATCTATTCAAAGGATCTACCAGCACTCAAAAGCTATCACTGTCCTTCTGTCAGCGGGAACTCAGCAAACTCTGTTGGCCAAGAGCCTCCTGGAGGATTTACAGGTTTTTGGGCTCCCTTTTAACCATTTTTCCCATCACTGTAGTTGGGACTGTCACCTGCCCTACAGGGGGAACAGCCCACAAAGTTCACTTGCAGGGATGCCATTAACTCAAAGTCCCTTCTCAGGGGGGTCACTGCACACCTTGGCCTTTGTTTGCCCTCCCCACCAAAGATGCTTCCAACAGTTCTGAGACATCTGGCAGACCCAGAGCTCTCCTCAGGGAATGCTTCAGCTGCTTAAAGGCTGCCCTTGCACCATCTAGCCAAGGCAGCAAATGCTTACAGGCTGTTCTTAACAGCTGGTATAAAAGTCTTACCACACATCCAGAGGGAGCACTCCAGAGTCCACCCCGTCCCACCATTCCCAGCAAGGCAGTTCATGGGCTGTCTGGGGCTCAGGGAGGAGTCAGGGGGCTGCTTTTCTTCCTTCCTGCTTTCCAGATTTTCTCCTTCAAAAGCAACAGCCATCTTTTAAACCTAAGGTTGTCATTTACAGGGGTTCTCTCAGGTCCTGCACTCATCAATCATCTTGGACATTGGTTCCTTGGCAGGTTCTTGCATTCACATCTACAAGCAAACCAGGATGAGCAAATTTAGCTGTTACTGCAACCAATCCAGTCTGGCATTCTGATTTTAAAGGATACTGGGTTTGCCTTACCAGGAGAGATCCCACATTAGGGGTAATACCTACAGGTTCTGCCCTCTTCCACTCTCCTGCAATTCCACTGGCCCACACCACAGGAACAACTGCAGCTGCCACTTCAGTCGGGACCTTGCTGCTGACAGGAGTTATTCCCTGCACAACAAGAGCTGCTGCTTGGACACATTTAGTTTCAGCAATTACAGTTTCAACATCCCCAGTTTTCCATTTCATTTCTGCCTCAAGTCTTTCAGGAAGTCTCTACCTAGCACAGGTTTGGGTGAGTTTGGGCAATACACAAACTCAGGAATTCCCCAGTGTTTTCCCAGTTTAACCCCTTGTCATGGTTTGAGATAGTCCCCAAATCCAATTCCCTAGCTCCATCCCCCCTCCCACATCTCAACCTAATGTGAGATGGGTTTTTCCAGACAAAACACACCAGACTCAAAGTGGGGGAAAGGGAATATATTACAATGACTGTACAAATAAATACCATATCACATTATACACACGATTGCAACTATCTCTACCATGACATATAGTATTTACAATGATCAGATCTCTTCTCCCCTCCAAATAAAAGTCCAGGAGGGAAAGAAGGACAGATCCCTTCCAGTCCTTAAGCAGCAGCTCCTCTTCTGTCCTCCATGCAGCAGTAACTGGGTTGTTGTAGCTGGATCTCTGTTCAACATACACAAGGGGGTCTCCAAGCCCCTTGGCTCTCCTTCGGTCCAAGCGAAGGCCTCACCTGTGGACTGCCAGCAGGGACAAGACTCGCATCACCACAGGCATATCACGAAATGCAGGGGCATCTTCGTGAAAGTCCCTTCCTCAGGGGATTCAAATTCCCGTTTGCAGAGCTCCGTGCTCTGTCTCTCAGGCTGCCACCATGGCAGCAGTGCAAGGGGGGGGAAGAACCAAGGTCAACTCCCCCCACATTCCATCTGGCCGTCCCGGTCCAGCTCCAGGACGTCTTTTGAGCTTCTTAGCTCCTCTCTCTCTGGTGCTGCATACTCCAAGGCTCCTCTAAAATAGGAGTCCATGTCCCTCTTCTCCAAGAGGGTCTCCAAGGGAGTTTTGGGGATCTGGTACAGTCTCTTACCCCAAACTCTGTCTCTCAGCTGCTGGCTCTCCTTCTCCCGGCTCTGTCTTCCAGGAGTCTTCTCTGCAGTGCTGCATGTTGCTTCTGCTGCTCCTTTCAGTTCAGGTTCTTATCTCCTGGCTCTCTGCCACCGTTTCTCTGGTCAGTGTCGGCTGCTGTTCTGTGCCCTTAGAGAAAAACATCTCCCAGCATAACTACAGGCACCTAGCCCAGCTTTATGCTGTTCCAGGTCCCTGCAGCCCCCCAGCCGGGGCTGGGAGGGCCCAGAGGCCCCAAGGGGCTTAGAGCCCCTTCCTCGTGGCTCACAACACGGCCACCTCTTCTACAACCAAAACTACAACTCTTCTCTTCCGGTCTGGTTGTGAGATGTTGACATTTCTGCAGGAGCGCCCATTGGGTAGAATTTCAAAACTTCTAGGGGTTTCCACCCCTTGGGGTCTACCACTTTTCTCAGCCTCTGGGGGAAAACAAGGTCCAAACCACGACACCCCTGTCACACCAATCACCTTAACACTGCCAGTCCTTCATTCTCCCTCCATTATGTTAAGGACTGAGGAAGTTGGACCTGTGTCTGACCAGGACATGTGCAAACCAAATGCTGGGGACTGGAACACACACCTGGCACTCCTGCAGCTCTTACCATTACATTCCTGAGAAAACAGCCAATTGGACCATCACTGTTCATTTATTAATCCCAGTCCCACACTTCTTTGGCACTTGGAGCACCACTTTTAGAACCCAATTACAGTCCATTAGGGAGCTCCATGTCTAGCAGGGACAGGGACCCCTGGGATACTCTCAGCAATGCCTGAATCCATTGCAGGGACCTTGCTTTGAGCTCCCCAGGGCCGGGCACCCCGAGGATCTCCCCGAATAATCCTTTCGGTGTGCGCTGGAGTCCTCGGGGTGCCCCAACCCGGGGGCACCAACAGCACTGTCCCTCCAGGGGGCCCAATTTGGTCTCAAGGCTTCAATGGACAGCCCAAAAGGCATTTCAAGAGGCCTTCTTTGGAACCCACCAACGGGTACGGGGAGGAAGCCACAAGAAGGCCTCATTTCTAAAGGCAGGGGGATCTTGCCTGTGTCCCAGACTGGTCCGGGGATCTGAGGCCCTTCCCGAGAAAATCTCGGTGCCGGCGTGAAGGGCCAGAGATCCCTTGGAGCCACGGGAGAGCAGGCACAGAGTCCCTCCTGGGGGGGCAATTTTCCTGCATGAATTCAGCTCTTCAAAGAAGCCTCTGAGACTCAGCTGGTGAGTTTTAGAAGCCAGGCATTCCTTGCTTACAACACCCTGCCATGATCCCAGCCCCACGGGGGTCCTGGCAATCAGCTCCCAAAGGACACACACAGCTATCTCTACTGCAGCTGATGGGAGGGGTCAGCATTACAGGAGGGTTCATTTTCCTTCCCTGCATTCCTATTCCATACTCAGGACATTTTCCAACACTTATTACCATACACACCTACCCTTACAAGGTTTCCAAGGGGCTTCACCCAGGGCCTTCCCAGGTCTGCTCTGTCTGGAGCCCTCAAAGTCCTCAGTGCCTGCCTTAGGAACCTCAACACAACTCACCTGCTTACACAGCAACTTGGTGCTGCCTCACTTCCCTTCTTCCTTCTTTCTTCACCTCCCTTGGTTGGGCCCTTTCAATCCCTTGGCTCAGCTCTCTGCAGTTTCCAGGCTACCTCCCACTGCAAAAAGGATCAGCTCTTGTTACATCTCAACACTCAGATATCATTCCCCCTTTATTCTTGACACTTGGCCATCAGGCCAGTGTCTCATTATTTAAAGCAGAGTTTGACTCCTCAGTGACAACAACAGCTACAGCCCTGAATCCTAACACAGGCTGAGACACAAACACTGATGGGAACTCTGAAGGATCCACTTTGTCCTGCTCACCAATCCAAAGCAGCTTTCCTAACTCAGGAATAATAGACCCCACATCCTTTTTCTGCAACTTCAGCTGCTATAAATGTGACCCACAAGACCTGGAAAGGCCCTTCCCTCTTCACCTGCAGGGCTGGCAGTGCCACCACTGGACACGGACCCAGTGGCTGGGCAGGAACGGAGGGGCTGGGGCGTCCAATCCATCGGCCCAGGCGGCACCAGGAGTTCCTGGAGTTCCTGAGGGGAGAGCCTCAAGACAACAAAGGATTAGGAAAAGGATCATTTTAAACTTTAATATGTGTATCTCCTGGAATATGGGGAGTTTGACAAGGCCTACTGCTGCAACAAGGACACACTCAAGGCTATCTATTCAAAGCATCTACCAGCACTCAAAAGCTATCACTGTCCTTCTGTCAGGTGGAACTCAGCCAACTCTCTTTGCCAAGAGCCTCCTGGAGGATTTCCAGCTTTTTGGGCTACCTTTTAACCATTTTTCCCATCACTGTAGCTGGGACTATCACCTGCCCTACAGGGGGAACAGCCCACAAAGTTCACTTTGCAGGGATGCCATTAACTCAAAGTCCCTTCTCAGGGGGGTCACTGCACACCTTTGGCCTTTGTTTGCCCTCCCCACCAAAGATGCTTCCAACAGTTCTGAGACATCTGGCAGACCCAGAGCTCTCCTCAGGGAATGCTTCAGCTGCTTAAAGGCTGCCCTTGCACCATCTAGCCAAGGCAGCAAATGCTTACAGGCTGTTGGAAAAGCTGGCAGAACAGTCTTACCACACATCCAGAGGGAGCAATCCAGAGTCCACCCCGTCCCACCATTCCCAGCAAGGCAGTTCATGGGCTGTCTGGGGCTCAGGAAGGAGTCAGGGGGCTTCTTTTCTTCCTTCCTGCTTTCCAGATTTTCTCCTGCCAAAGAAAAGGTTTCTTGGCTATCCTTGCTCAAGCAGATGCAGCAAAGGCCATCTTTGCAATCCAATACTGGAATCTACTCGAGGTTGTCACTTACAGGGGTTCTCTCAGGTCCTGCACTGATCAATCATCTTGAGCATTGGTTTCTTGGCAGGTTCTTGCATTCACATCCTACAAGCAAACCAGGAGGAGCCAATTTAGCTGTTACTGCAACCAATCCAAGCTGGCATTCTGATTTTAAAGGATACTGGCTTTGCCTTACCAGGAGAGATCCCACATCAGGGGTAACACCTACAGGTTCTGCCCTCTTCCACTCTCCTGCAATTCCACTGGCCCACACCACAGGAACAACTGCAGCTGCCACTTCAGTCAGGACCTTGCTGCTGACAGGAGTTAGTCCCTGCACAACAAGAGCTGCTGCTTGGAAACCTTTAGTTTCAGCAATTACAGTTTCAACATCCCCAGTTTTCCATTTCATTGCTGCCTCAACTTTTCCAGTCCATCTCTTCCTAGCACAGGTTTGGGTGAGTTTGGCAAAGAGACAAACTGAGAAATTCCCCAATGTTTTCCCAGTTTAGCCCCTGTCACACCAGTCACCTTAACACTGCCAGTCCTTAATTCTCCCTCTCTTGTGTTAAGGACTGAGGAAGTTGGACCTGTGTCTGACCAGGACATGTGCAAAAGAAATGCTGGGGACTGGAACACACTCCTGGCACTCCTGCAGCTCTTACCATTACATTCCAGAGAAAACAGCCAATTGGACCATCACTGCTCATTTCTTAATCCCAATCCCACACTTCTTTGGCACTTGGAGCACCACTTTTAGAACCCAATTACAGCCCATTAGAGAGCTCCATGTCTAGCAGGGACAGGGACCCCTGGGATACTCTCAGGAATGCCTGAATCCATTGCAGGGACCTTGCTTTGAGCTCCCCAGGGCCGGGCACCCCGAGGATCTCCCCGAATAATCCTTTCGGTGCGCGCTGGAGTCCTCGGGGTGCCCCAACCCGGGGGCACCAACAGCACTGTCCCTCCAGGGGGCCCAATTTGGTCCCAAGGCTTCAATGGACAGCCCAAAAGGCATTTCAAGAGCCCTTCTCCTTGGAACCCACCAAAGGGTATGGGCAGGAAGCCACAAGAAGGCCTCATTTCTAAAGGCAGGGGGATCTTGCCTGTGTCCCAGACTGGTCCGGGGATCTGAGGCCCTTCCCGAGAAAATCTCGGTGCCGGCGTGAAGGGCCAGAGATCCCTTGGAGCCACGGGAGAGCAGGCACAGAGTCCCTCCTGCAGGGCCAATTTTCCTGCCTCAACTCAGCTCTTCAAAGAAGCCTCTAAGTCTCAGTTGGAGAGGTTTAGAAGCCAGGCAATCTTTAATTCCTATGCTCTTAAACCATTCCAGCCCGCCAGGAGTCCTGGCAATCAGCTCCCAAAGGGCACACAGGTATCTCCACTGCAGCTGATATGGCAGCATTACAGGAGGATTCATTTTCCTTCCCTGCATTCCTGTTCCATATTCAGGACATTTTCCAACACTTATTACCATACACACCTACCCTTAGAAGGTTTCCAAGGGGCTTCACCAAGGGCCTTCCCAGGTCTGCTCTGTCTGGAGCCCTCAAAGTCCTCAGTGCCTGCCTTAGGAACCTCAACACAACTCACCTGCTTACACAGCAACTTGCTGCTGCTTGCCTGCTGCCTCACTTCCCTTCTTCCTTCTTTCTTCACCTCCCTTGGTTAGTCCCTTTCAATCCCTTGGCTCAACTCTCTGCAGTTTCCAGGTTACATCCCACTGCAAAAAGGATCAGCTCTTGTTACATCTCAACACTCAGAGAGCATTCCCACTTTTTTCTTGACACACAGCCATTAGGCCAGTGTCTCATGATTTAAAGCAGAGTTTGACTCCTCTGTGACAACAACAGCTACAGCCCTGAATCCTAACACAGGCTGAGACACAAACATGGATGGGAACTCTGAAGGATCCACTTTGTCCTGCTCACCAATCCAAAGGAGCTTTCCTAACTCAGGAATAATAGACCCCAGGTCCTTCTTCTGCAACTTCAGCTGCTATCAATGTGACCCACAAGACCTGGAAAGGCCCTTCCCACTTCACCTGCAGGGCTGGCAGTGCCACCACTGGACACGGACCCAGTGGCTGGGCAGGAACGGAGGGGCTGGGGCGTCCAATCCATCGGCCCAGGCGGCACCAGGAGTTCCTGGAGTTCCTGAGGGGAGAGCCTGAAGACAACAAAGGATTAGGAAAAGGATCATTTTTCCCTTTAATATGTATATCACCTGGAAGATGGGGAGTTTGACAAGGCCTACTGGTGCAACAAGGACACACTCAAGGCTATCTATTCAAAGGATCTACCAGCACTCAAAAGCTATCACTGTCCTTCTTGCAGGGGGAACTCAGGAAAATCTCTTTGCCAAGAGCCTCCTGGAGGATTTCCAGCTTTTGGGGCTCCCTTTTAACCATTTTTCCCATCACTGTAGTTGGGACTGTCACCTGCCCTACAAGGGGAACAGCCCACAAAGTTCACTTGCAGGGATGCCATTAACTCAAAGTCCCTTCTCAGGGGGGTCACTGCACACCTTGGCCTTTGTTTGCCCTCCCCACCAAAGATGCTTCCAACAGTTCTGAGACATCTGGCAGACCCAGAGCTCTCCTCAGGGAATGCTTCAGCTGCTTAAAGGCTGCCCTTGCACCATCTAGCCAAGGCAGCAAATGCTTACAGGCTGTTCTTAAAAGTTGATATAAAAGTCTTACCACACATCCAGAGAGAGCAATCCAGAGTCCAGCCAGTCCCACCATTCCCAGCAAGGTAATTCATGGGCTGTCTGGGGCTCAGGGAGGAGTCAGGGGCCTTCTTTTCTTCCTTCCTGCTTTCTAGATTTTCTCCTTCAAAAGAAACAGCCACCTTTTAAACCTAAGGTTGTTATTCAAGGTGGTTCTCTCAGGTCCTGCACTCATCATTCATCTTGGCCATTGATTCCTTGGCAGGTTCTGGCATTCACATCTACAAGCAAACCAGGATGAGCAAATTTAGCTGTTACTGCAACCAATCCAGTCTGGCATTCTGATTTTAAAGGATACTGGCTTTGCCTTACCAGGAGAGATCCCACATTAGGGGTAACACCTACAGGTTCTGCCCTCTTCCACTCTCCTGCAGTTCCACTGGCCCACACCACAGGAACAACTGCAGCTGCCACTTCAGTCGGGACCTTGCTGCTGACAGGAGTTATTCCCTGCACAACAAGAGCTGCTGCTTGGACACATTTAGTTCCAGGAATTACAGTTTCAACATCCCCAGCTTTCCATTTCATTTCTGCCTCAACTTTTCCACTCAATCTCTTCCTAGCAGAGGTTTGGGTGAGTTTGGCAAAGAGACAAACTGAGGAATTCCCCAATGTTTTCCCAGTTTAACCCCTGTCACACCAATCACCTTAACACTGCCAGTCCTTAATTCTCCCTCTACTGGGTTAAGGACTGAGGAAGTTGGACCTGTGTCTGACCAGGACAAGTGCAAACCAAATGCTGGGGACTGGAACACACACCTGGCACTCCTGCAGCTCTTACCATTACATTCCAGAGAAAACAGTCAATTGTACCATCACTGCTCATTTCTTCTGTGCCACAGCAACATCATTCCAGGCCTCTCACTGCCAACCCTATGCTTCTCCCAGCAGCTCCAGTGGCACCAGAACCTGCCCTGAAGGCACAAAGGGTCCTTTTGGGAGCACCACGACCCATCTGGACTGTAGCACTGGAATTCCATCTCCTGGACAAGCTGGGAGAAGCAGGGAAGACAACCAGGACCTTACAGGTCAACTGGGGGCACCTCTTCATCCAACAGCAGCTCCAAGAAAGGTACTGAGTCAACACCTCACCAAAGACACAGGAAAACAAGTGCCAACACATTGAAAATCACTTCAGTTTTCAATTGATAAAGCAACACTGAAGAAAAGCTTTTCAGACACTTGGGAAGAGTCCATCCCACTTTAACCAGTGTGTGGGACTCGTTCCCAGCCTCCTGAGGTTCATTTCCCACCTCACTCAGGGCTGCAGTACACCTGGTTCTACACACACTCAGGGAGCTGCTGCTCCTGCATTCCAGTCTCCTGGTTCTCCTTGCAACTCCTCCAGCTGTTTGCCCAGCTCTCCAGTGCCCATCCCTTTGCCCACTGCACTTGTTCACAGCCCCAGGGCTCCCAGGGCCACCCTGGGCTCTCCCCTGCCCTGACACTCAGGGCCCTTTCCCAGCCCCGACTCCATCCAGCACTGACCCAGCTGCTGCACCTGCAATTCTCCTGCTCCTGCCCTCCCTCTGCCTGCAAAACACCCCTGCCAGCTCCTGCACCCCACCTCTTACCTCCCAGCAAAGCAGAGCTGCATCCTCCTGGATCCTCCAGCTGGATGCTGCTGGCTCTGGGCAGCTCCCACCCTTTAGCAGGGGATGCCAAAGGCAGCTCTGGGGACTGGCCCGAGGGCAGGGACACCCACTCTGGCTCACACCAACACTCAGCCAGCTCAGGCCTGGGCTCTTCTGCCTGCAGGGCAACAAACAGCCAAGCAGGGACACTGGGACACTCCAAGGAAACAGGGACAACACACTCAGCAGCCTGGCACACCACAGCCCCCAGACCTGCCCAGGCTCCAGCTGCTGCACAGACCTGTGGCCACACAGGACCCAAACCCACCCCCAGCACAGACAACCCTGGGCAGGTCAAGCTGCTCATTCCCAAACACAACCAAACATCCATCCCACTGTCTGCCAGCCCCTGCTCCCAGCAATCCATCATCTTTACCATTTCCTTTCTTTATAGGCCCTTTCATTCATGTTCTACTATCAAACCATGATTAGGAAGTTTAGCTGTTACTAGAACCAATCCAGCTTGGCTTCCTAATTTTAAAGGATACTGGGTTTGCCTTACCAGGAGAGACTCTGCCTTAGGGGTAATTCTTACAGCTTCTGTCCTTGCCCATTTTCTTGGAATTCCACTGGCCCACACCACAGGAACAACTGCAGCTGCCACTTCAGTCAGGACCTTGCTGCTGACAGGAGTTATTATCCCTCTGTAAACACCAAACTGCTTCAATACAAACAATCCAGTGGACACTACAACTCCTTGGCACTTTCAGTGTAACCAGTGCAAGTCAGTTCCTAAGTTACACAAGCTTTTCTTCTCAAGTTGTAATTAATTAAGATATCAAAACAACAACAACTGTGAGATAAGAGATCCCCCCCAACGGTTCTACTTTTAGGGAAACAAAACCCCAAACCCCCATCCCCAGTACTACAATAGCTCAGCTCCCAGAAAGGCCCAGGGGCTGGGCTGGGCTTTTGGCTGCCCTGGAGCACAGGCAGGAACACGATGTCACCACCCCACAGCCACAGCTGAGAACCCAAAGAGCAGCCACACCAGCAGCTCCTGCCAGCCCTGCTGGGCTGGGCCTTGGGGAGGAAGGGCACTGACCTTTCTTCCTGCCTAGGAGCAAAGAGCCTCCTTGCTGAGCACTTCTCCTGCCAAGGGCATCAGCTCAGATGGGAAGTTCATCAAGGGCAACTTCTTGCACTGAGTAAGACTCCTCTTCCCTGGACAATCTCTTTCCAGCTGAACTCAGAAGTACACACAAAAGTTCAGGTGTTACCTAAAATTTCATACAAGAACCTCTGAGACTCAATGGATGAGTTTTAGAAGCCAGGCAATCTTTAATTCCTATGCTCTTAAATCATTCCAGCCCGCCAGGAGTCCTGGCAATCAGCTCCCAAAGGGCACACACAGCTATCTCCACTGCAGCTGATATGGCAGCATTACAGGAAGATTCATTTTCCTTCCCTGCATTCCTAATCCGTACTCACAAAAATTTCCAACACTCATTACCATACACACCTACCCTTAGAACCCAATTACAGCCCATTAGAGAGCTCCATGTCTAGCAGGGACAGGGACCCCTGGGATACTCTCAGCAATGCCTGAATCCATTGCAGGGACCTTGCTTTGAGCTCCCCAGGGCCGGGCACCCCGAGGATCTCCCCGAATAATCCTTTCGGTGCGCGCTGGAGTCCTCGGGGTGCCCCAACCCGGGGGGCACCAACAGCACTGTCCCTCCAGGGGGCCAATTTGGTCCTAAAATGCAGGGGGATCTTGCCTGTGTCCCAGACTGGTCCGGGGATCTGAGGCCCTTCCCGAGAAAATCTCGGTGCCGGCGTGAAGGGCCAGAGATCCCTTGGAGCCACGGGAGAGCAGGCACAGAGTCCCTCCTGGGGGGGGCAATTCTGCTGCCTGAACTCAGCTCTTCAAAGAAGCCTCTAAGACTCAGCTGGTGAGTTTTAGAAGCCAGGCATTCCTACCCACTTTGAGATATTTTAAGAGCTTACTGAGTGAAAAAACATCCAGGTTTTTCAGGGACATCTGACTTTTAACAGACAGCTCCTTTCAGTACAAAATTATTTTCATGGAATCATTTAATAGGGAGTGCCCAGGAACCCCTGACTGTGCTTTCCAGAACAGAAAATAAACAGAGGGAAGGAGCTTTGCACGAGTGTAACATACTCCAGAACACACCTGACTTTACTTTTACTCTGTATGTTCAAATGTAGCACAAGACAAAACCTCCAGCAGGAGAGCTGGCACATTACCCATGGTACCCTCAAAGCCCCTCTCATGAGGGCTGTAGGAAAACTGCAGTTGTGCGAGTCCCTTTTGCCTGCAGATGGCTGGGGATCCTCTCCATCCACCTCGTGCTCTCCCAACAGCAGAAAGGGGAACCTCAGGGACACGGTGGCACTCGACATCCTGCTGAGAGAGCAAGGAAACCTTTAGCATAAAGGGGAGCTGGAATCTAAAACTTCCTTTCCTGGGAAAGGAAGCTTGTGAAGCTTTGTGAAGCCTGCAACCAAGAGGGGGAAAATTTGCATCTCCTTTGGTGCAGGTGTCAACAGAGGCCAACAGAGCTTCCACCTTTTTCAGACAACCAGCCCCGCAGCCCTGCCACGGCTCTCCCAGGCGCACCCGGCAGGGAAAGGGCTTACCCAGCCCCCGCTGCCCAGCACAAGGCGCCCCTAAACGCCCCCCGGCTCCCCCGGTCCATAACCCAGCGGCCAAGGCGCTCTCCCCTCCGCAGCCCGGGCACCAGCGGGGCCGCGCCCTCAGCCCTCACACACAACCGACCGCACCCGCCCCGCCGGCCCTTTATACCGCGGGCCGCCAGCGCTGCCCAATCAGCGCTCGAGCGCCGCCGCCCAATCCCAGCCCGCCTGGCCCTGCGGCCCCGCCCCGCCCGCTCAGCTGAGGGAGATCGGGAACTGGGGACAGGAACCTGCTGCTGGGGGAGACAGCCTGGAGATGGAATTGCACACGGGCACCTGAAGCCCAGGCGATTTGCTTGCCTTGGCAAGGCCCTGCCACAGGAAATCTTGCTCCCAGTCACAGGAAATCTCTGTTTCCCTGCCCATCCCTGGAGACAGGTGGCCCCTAAAATGCCCGGCAATCAGGAAGCACAGGCTGGAGGAGCTGGCAGGACCCAGTGGCCGTGTGTGCTGTGTGACACCGTGTCCTGCAGCCCCACGGACCTGCACAGCAGGGACAGGTCCTGGCAGCGTTTCAGTGCCGAGGCCAAAGCTGGGGCTCAGGGACAGCTGGGGCACGTGGCAGCTCTGGGAATCTCTGCCATGGATGGCTGGGCATTCCAGGACTGCCTGCTGGGCAAAGGAGCTTCTCTGCAGACTGTGGAACCAACAGGTCTCATGGACTGTAAGAAGCCAGAACTGCTGCAGGACTGTAGAGGAATCTGGGTCAGAAGAGACAGTTCAAGGTCTCTAAGTCTGACCTCCTGCTCAGGCCACAGTCACCAATGGGATCGCACCGGGCTGCTCAGGGAGGGATCCAGTCATGTTTTGAAACATTCCACGGATGGGGATACCACAACCTCCCCAGGCAACCCGTTCCATGAGCGACTGTCCTGACAAAATACCTCCCCTCCTATGCGGTTGGCAGCAACAGCTGGGCTGGCAGGAGCAGAACCTCCCTGCTGGGCCATTCCCCAGCAGCCCAAGTGCCCTGCACAGGGCTTGGTGCGGAGGCCTGGGCGGCTCGTTCCTCCAGCTGGGCATTTTAGGAGCTGCCCTTGCCCCGTCACTGCCAAGTCCCTCCGGCAGTGGTGCAGCTCCTCAGCTGGAGTGCCTCTGAGGGACCCCCGGCCACGTTTCCCAGCAGCTGAAGGAAGGGAGGGTCACCCCCCAAGCTGGGCTGCCTTTCTCTCGCTGCCTTTTCCCCACCTTTACACTGCAGTGACAAGAGCTGCACTTTCCCAGGGAACGGGGCAGTGACAGGGCAGAGCAGCAGGCAGGAACCCCCTTCTTTTCTGCAGGCCAGTGACTAACTGTGTGTGAAGGGACAGCGACTCTGGTACCAACTCCACCTCCCAGTTCTTGTCACAGATCGATCTGAGGCACTTGTCAGGTCAATACCTGCTCTTTTCAGGAGCACCAGGCTTGTGGTCAGTGTCCTCATTGTAGCCCACGAATCCCTCTAGGTGTTAAATCAGCCTCTCTGTCCTGATTCTTCTCATGAAGAATTAGCATTTAATGAGATCTACAAATTATCCTGAGAGGGTCTATGTTACAAGCTCAGTTTGGCAGTGTTGCTATCCTGGAAAGTGTGGAACAGTGACTGTCAGTTTTCCTTATGCTGCTCTTAAACACCATCCCTACATTCCCAGGAGAACTCTGGAGGGAGAGACAGAATGTTTAAAACATGAAACCCTGGCATTGCAATTGTTATTTCTAAGGATGTGTTTCTATCTGATACAGTTGTTGGGGTGATTACTCTGGAGAGTGTTTTGTACCTCAGGCAGTAAATCTGATGTATCAGCCTCCTCGTGAGCAGGAACCAGCAGGTTCCCCAAAGGAATGTTATGTCAGACTCTGTCAAACACAGCACGGAGGTGAGCAGGAGTGGTGCTTGTGCACAGCTGAAGTGAAGCACCCTTGGATTCGAACTGCTCTGGGAGATCTTTGTTGAGATGGGTATTTCTGCACAGCTTCTTGTGCCATGTTGAATTTAGAGATGAGCTGATAAAGGCAGTGACACTGTTCTGTCATCACTGAGCTTTTGAGGATTTCAAACCCCTTACTCTTAAGTCCAGGGGCTCGTTCCCTGGGGTCCGTGCTCGGGGGTTTGTTCCCGGGGCTCGTTGCCGGGTCCCGCCCGTGCCCGCTGCGGGTCCTGGCCGGTGCCGCCTCTCCCCCCGAGGTGGGATTGGGGCTGGGAACCCCCAGGGAACGGGACACGGTCCCGCTCGGGCCGGGGGAGCCGGGGCTGTGCCTTGGCACGGGAGAGCGGTGACCCCGGTGGGCACGGCCGGGACTGCAGCCCCGGGGCGCGACCCAAAAGCGGGGGATGGACCCCAAAGCACGGCTGGGATGAGAGAGTGTGTCGTGGGTGGCCATAACCACTTGTCCCTCCCGCAGTCCTCGGCCCTGTCGGTCAAGTCCTGCAGTGCGGACTCGCCGTTCCCGGTAGCCGGAGAGGGCTCCCATCCCCGGGCAGCCCCAACGCCCCTAAATCCCGCAGCTCCTGCTCCCGATCCCGGCGTGCCGGGTCTCCTCGTCCCGCCCCTGCCGCAGGTATCTGTACGAGTACGCCAGCAGCTACAGCCAGGCGCCCTTGCCTGTGCTCCTGGGCTCCACCAGGACCTTCCTCTCCATGGTCTGCACCTGCTGCATCTCCCCTGCACCCACCGCCTGCTTCCTGAAGGAGGTGACACCCCTGGCACCAGTGGGCTCATCTCCGTGCTGCTCCTTGGCAATCCAGGCGAACCAATGACGCCTGCTTCCAAATTGCCAGCCACTCTCCCATACCACCACAGTGATCCTCAGATCTCAATTCAATCAGACAAGACTCGACACATAAGGAGCGAAAATGGACATGAACTCTCCCATAAATGCATAAAGCTACTTTATTTTCAGTATACATTTCATTTTGAAAAATATAAATGCTAAAGTATCTCATCATTTCATCTTTTGATTCCATAAAAGTCACAATAGAAAGCTTCATAAAACTGTAAAATACTATAATGTTATAAGGAATTTCATGGTTTATATTACTGGAAAAAAAAATCACTTTAATAATATTTGAAACGTTTTCTGCTTGGTCCTGCTGCATTGCTGGGTCTGGGGCCGAGAAGCTGAGTAGCCAAGATTTCGGGTAAATTCCACAGATGATGGTGTGGGATGCAGGATGATGCGGATCACATCCCGTCTCCTTCACAGCAGAGATTACTCATAAAAAATAAAACCCATAAAACCAACATAACCCTAAAACAGCCAGATGCTTTGGAGCAGAAGGTGTTAATGGAACCGATCCAGCCCTGTGCCACGTCCTGGAGATTGTGGTGTGGTGGGTTTGGTTTTTTGTAAAAATCACATTATATATGGTACAATACATTTTTTACAGAAAGCCTGGCATCTAGAAATAAGAGGTAGAACTTTTAGATACTTCTGTATCTAAAACCCACAGAGCAATGCTCCGTGTTGCCCAAGGCCTCTCTATGCCACCAAAAGGAAAGGGACTTGGGTCCCAGCTCTGAAACCCGAAGGATAATTTAAGGATTTATCACCTAGGGGTTTAGGTCCTACTCCCAGGAATTACCAGTCTGGCAGCAGCACTAATTTATTGCTCTGATTTGTATTTCTCCCCTCCCAACTCACAACAAAACAGTATAGGACACCCTTAGTATATTAAAAAGTCAGCCCAAAGGCAAAAAAGCCAAGGTCAGCTGTGATTCCTCACTTAAAAGAGGAAAATGTAAAGTGGGAATGACTGAAAATAAAGATTACAATCAGCATTTATGGATATTAACATGAGAAATTAAAACCAAGAGAAGAGCACAAAAGCAAATCATCTAAGAAGGGAAATAAGTTAATGACCAACTGATCCCTGCCTGGGCAGCTTAATGACACAAATAATTAATTACTCTGTTAAGTGCTGATTTTTTTTGCAACTGCTTGGCACCTAAGGAAACAAACAGTGACAGGACAGCGCTGCAAATCCAGAACACCAGACTCAGAGGAAAAAAATAAATCCCACCATCAGCAGGTTAACACCAAGGGGAGGGGAGGGGAGGGGAGGGGAGAAAAGCACTTAAGCTGGAGGCACCAGAAGGAACAACATTGATTTTGTAACCAGCAAAGGAAAAAAACCCAAAACAAAACAAAAAGCTCACAAAAGCAAAATCTGTCATAAAGCAGAGGCCTGGAAATTAAAAAAAGAGAGGAAAAAAAATAGAACAAGAAAAAGTACTTCTCAAGTAAAAGGAAAGATTAAAAAATAAAAAAAAATCACTCTAAATATATAGATATATATTTGTAGTGCAAGTCAGAGTCAAGCAGGCATGCAAGAGGTTAGTTCTACTCACTGTCAGCAGGTTTGCTATCACTTAGGAAAGGTTCCTGCTCCATGATGTCCATTGGTATTTTAATCCTTGGGACTTTTTCTGAGTAGGGGCAGTCAGACTGTGAAAGAAACGTGTAAAAGCTCTTAGAACATTCCCACTGCTCTCTCACACATTAAAATTATCATCTCCCACACATTAAAATTATCCTTCACATAGTTTCTGTAGGAACGGGGAAAAGAAAAGAAGGAAAAAGAGAAAAGCATTGTCCAGCTTAGTTTTAGTTGCCTGCTGGATTCCACTGGTTCCCCACTGCACCCCACTTCCCCTTGTCCTTCACACTCCAAAAGTAAAACAGACTGAAAGGATAATCTTGTGGAATTGTAAATTAACACAGATCTTCCCCTTTCCCACCCCACCAGCTTTTAAGACACCATCCCATTCTGCTTGGAGTCGGCTGCAGGAAATACAGACAGAAAACGGATCTGTGGGCAGACACAGCAGGGCACTGGCTGCTGGGAAAGCTCATCCAAACCCTTTATCCTACTGGCATTTCTGTAAAACCCCTTAGTTGTTCCCAGTTGCTCTATGAGGGCAGAGGTTCCGTATGCTGGGCTGGTTCAGCAACTCCTCTTTAATTGGGGTAAAGCCCAGCCTCAGTTACACCTCTAGTTCATCAATTCCAGGACCCTTGGAGGGATTCAGGATCCCTGGCCTGGCAGGACAAACAGCAACCAGGTCAGGAAGAGGCAAAGGGAAAAGCTGGGGGACCAGCAGGGCTTACACCCCACTGCCTTCTGTCACCCACCTGCTTCTGCTTAGCAGACGGGACTTGGAATTATTCTGCTTTTTTAAAAATAAAGGGAACTTCTCATAGCCAAGGAAAGGCTGATATTGCCTAACTTGGCAAAGGCAGGAAGGTGGGATTTGCAAGAAACATTGGGACAGCAGCCCTGTGCCCCAGGACAGAAAGCCTGTGAGCTTTGGCTTTCAGGTGCAGTGTGTGGCGCAGCCTGGGCACTCTGTGGGGAGTAAGTGGTCTGTTTCCTGGTATTCGAGCAAGCCACATCAGCTCATCTGCACCTAAGGACCTTGTGAGGTAACCAGGAGACGAGTCGACGTTCTTCCTCGGAGATTTTTACTTCATGGAGGAGCTCCTTTCAGTTCAGCGCAGGTGAACGGAGCTGCACTGCAAGCTCTAATCATCTCCTCATTGAATGCAGCTGAGGGCGTTTGTGGGGGATTTAAACTGCGGGGAGAAACTGCTCTGAGCTCAGCCCGGCTCAGCCCAGCTGCCTTGAGAGGCATAATCAGCTGAGCGGGGGGTGGAGTCCAGGTGGTTTCTGGGTGATAGAAATTGGAGCAGGCAAAGAGGAGTGTGCCATGTTAGTAAGGGAGGGCACTTGGAGCAGCAGGTCGTCCGGGCAGAGGGAGTAAAAGAGAAGAACCACTCTCCTTCCCAGCTGTCTTTGGTGGCCTATGAGGTAGGTCTGCGGCTAATGGTTTTTCTGGAATAGGACTGAGAGTTTAAGTGGAGCTCTTCATCAATAGACGGGGTGCAGTTCAATAATGGAAAGAAAAGCTTTGCCGTGTGTCTCTCAAGTTCAGCTAATGGCCCACTTTTGGTATAAGGTGGGCAGCCAGGGCTTTCTGTGCTGGCACCTTTTCCCTGCGAGGAATCCTCATTTGGGTCGGGTTTGGGGAGGTGTTACAATCTGCTAAAATATTGCAGAAAGAATTTTTATAGCCGAATGTTCCCTTGAGCAAAATTAAAACTCATACAAGTTAACTGTTGATGCTAAAACTGCTTTTATTAATTGCTAAGAGATGCAAAGAGAAAGAGGAAAAAATCAGAAAAGGTTAGAAAATGCTAAGATTACTTTTTAGAAGCACAGAAAAAGATTACCACCGAAAAACTCCCTATTCGTCCGAGCTGACTTGTGGAGTGTGGGGGGGGGAGAGGGAGAGAAAGAAGCAGCTTTCGCCTTTTTTTTTTTTCTCTGGCTCCGCCGCCGCTATTCGGTGATGTTATCTCTTTAGCTGCAGGGGGTCTGGAATGCAGCCGGGATGTGGCTTCTCCGCAGCTCACGCCGTCGCTCCCCCCGGCCCAGTCTCAGGCTTGTGCAGAGGTCTCGGTCCTGCCGTACCTCTCAGAAATGGGCTTAGGGTGGAAAACTCACCCAGAGTAGCACGGAGGGTCCCGGTGCAATTCCGGACGGCAGAGGTTCAGTCTCTGGTGACGGGCAGGCAGTTTTACGGCGGCGGAAGAAAAGAGAAGGTGAGGGCAAGGCGGAGAAAAGATTTTTCAGCTGGTATAGCCAAAATCTCTCGCTCACGCCTCTTTCCCTGGTTTCCCCAAATTTCTCTTCAGCTTTTATAGTGTTTAAGGAGGTAGCCTGTGGTGTTTTGGCACCTAGCCCTGTTAAGATGTTGGCAGAGATATGATAAGGTTGGACAATCCCAGGATCCTTTGAAAGGAAACCTCCCGTGGGAAGACTCTGGTGAGAAGTTCTGGTGAAAAACTGACACATGAGCTTTGGTAGGACGATTTTGACGGGCAGAAACACTGGCGAAACATCCTTTTTGGCATTTGAGTGTTATCTCTCTGTTACACGGGACAGGAGCCCTGTTTCCCGGGACAGAAAGCTTGTGAGGTTTGGCTTTCAGGTGCAGTGTGTGGCGCAGCCTGGGCACTCTGTGGGCAGGCAGGGCTTTCAGTGCGGGCACCTTTTCCCTGCGAGGAATCCTCATTTGGATTGGGGTTGGATCGGGTGGCCGGCAGTGGTGGGCGGGGCTGACCAGGGGCTGACCAAAGGGGGGACAGCAGCCCTGTATCCCGGGACAGAAAGCTTGTGAGGTTTGGCTTTCAGGTGCAGTAAGTGGCGCAACCTGGGGTGTCCGTGGGCAGGCAGGGCTTTCTGTGCTGGCACCTTTTCCCTGCGAGGAATCCTCATTTGGATCGGGTTTGGATCGGATGGCCGGCAGTGGTGGGCGGGTCTGACCAAAGGGGGGACAGCAGCCCTGTTTCCCGGGACAGAAAGCTTGTGAGGTTTGCCTTTCAGGTGCAGTGTGTGGCACAGCCTGGGGTGTCCGTGGGCAGGCAGGGCTTTCTGTGCTGGCACCTTTTCCCTGCGAGGAATCCTCATTTGGATCTGGTTTGAATCGGGTGGCCGGCAGTGGTGGGCGGGGCTGACCAAAGGGGGGACAGCAGCCCTGTTTCCCGCGACAGAAAGCTTGTGAGGTTTGGCTTTCAGGTGCAGTGTGTGGCACAGCCTGGGCACTCTGTGGGCAGGCAGGGCTTTCTGTGCTGGCACCTTTTCCCTGCGAGGAATCCTCATTTGGGTCGGGTTTGGATCGGGTGGCCGGCAATGGCGGGGCGGGGCTGACCAAAGGGGGGACAGCAGCCCTGTTTCCCGGGACAGAAAGCTTGTGAGGTTTGGCTTTCAGGTGCAGTGTGTGGCACAGCCTGGGCACTCCGTGGGCCGGCAGGGCTTTCTGTGCTGGCACCTTTTCCCTGCGAGGAATCCTCATTTGGATCGAGTTTTGGGGGGGCTGCTAAAATGGCGGGGCGGGGCTGACCAAAGGGGGGACAGCAGCCCTGTTTCCCGGGACAGAACGCTTGTGAGGTTTGGCTTTCAGGTGCAGTGTGTGGCGCAGCCTGGGCACACTGTGGGCAGGCAGGGCTTTCTGTGCTGGCACCTTTTCCCTGCGAGGAATCCTCATTTGGATCGAGTTTTGGGGGGGCTGCTAAAATGGCGGGGCGGGGCTGACCAAAGGGGGGACAGCAGCCCTGTTTCCCGGGACAGAAAGCTTGTGAGGTTTGGCTTTCAGGTGCAGTGTGTGGCACAGCCTGGGCACTCTGTGGGCAGGCAGGGCTTTCTGTGCTGGCACCTTTTCCCTGCGAGGAATCCTCATTTGGATCGGGTTTGGATCGGTTGGCCGCCAATGGCGGGGCGGGGCTGACCAAGGGGGGGGACAGCAGCCCTGTTTCCCGGGACAGAAAGCTTGTGAGGTTTGGCTTTCAGGTGCAGTGTGTGGTGCAGCCTGGGGTGTCCGTGGGCAGGCAGGGCTTTCTGTGCTGGCACCTTTTCCCTGCGAGGAATCCTCATTTGGATCGGGTTTGGATCGGGTGGCCGGCAATGGCGGGGCGGGGCTGACCAAAGGGGGGACAGCAGCCCTGTTTCCCGGGACAGAAAGCTTGTGAGGTTTGGCTTTCAGGTGCAGTGTGTGGCACAGCCTGGGCACTCTGTGGGCAGGCAGGGCTTTCTGTGCTGGCACCTTTTCCCTGCGAGGAATCCTCATTTGGATCGGGTTTTGGGGGGGCTGCTAAAATGGCGGGGCGGGGCTGACCAAAGGGGTGACAGCAGCCCTGTTTCCCGGGACAGAAAGCTTGTGAGGTTTGGCTTTCAGGTGCAGTGTGTGGCGCAGCCTGGGGTGTCCGTGGGCAGGCAGGGCTTTCTGTGCTGGCACCTTTTCCCTGCGAGGAATCCTCATTTGGATCGGGTTTGGATCGGGTGGCCGGCAATGGCGGGGCGGGGCTGACCAAGGTGGGGGACAGCAGCCCTGTTTCCCGGGACAGAAAGCTTGTGAGGTTTGGCTTTCAGGTGCAGTGTGTGGCACAGCCTGGGCACTCTGTGGGCAGGCAGGGCTTTCTGTGCTGGCACCTTTTCCCTGCGAGGAATCCTCATTTGGATCGGGTTTGGATCGGATGGCCGGCAGTGGTGGGCGGGGCTGACCAAAGGGGGGACAGCAGCCCTGTTTCCCGGGACAGAAAGCTTGTGAGGTTTGGCTTTCAGGTGCAGTGTGTGGCACAGCCTGGGCACTCTGTGGGCAGGCAGGGCTTTCTGTGCTGGCACCTTTTCCCTGCGAGGAATCCTCATTTGGATCGGGTTTGGATCGGGTGGCCGGCAATGGCGGGGCGGGGCTGACCAAAGGGGGGACAGCAGCCCTGTTTCCCGGGACAGAAAGCTTGTGAGGTTTGGCTTTCAGGTGCAGTGTGTGGCGCAGCCTGGGGTGTCCGTGGGCAGGCAGGGCTTTCTGTGCTGGCACCTTTTCCTTGCGAGGAATCCTCATTTGGATCGGGTTTGGATCGGATGGCCGGCAGTGGTGGGCGGGTCTGACCAAAGGGGGGACAGGAGCCCTGTTTCCCGGGACAGAAAGCTTGTGAGGTTTGGCTTTCAGGTGCAGTGTGTGGCGCAGCCTGGGGTGTCCGTGGGTAGGCAGGGCTTTCTGTGCTGGCACCTTTTCCCTGCGAGGAATCCTCATTTGGATCGGGTTTTGGGGGGGCTGCTGAAATGGCGGGGCGGGGCTGACCAAAGGGGGGACAGCAGCCCTGTTTCCCGGGACAGAAAGCTTGTGAGGTCTGGCTTTCAGGTGCAGTGTGTGGCGCAGCCTGGGGTGTCCGTGGGCAGGCAGGGCTTTCTGTGCTGGCACCTTTTCCTTGCGAGGAATCCTCATTTGGATCGGGTTTGGATCGGATGGCCGGCAATGGCGGGGCGGGGCTGACCAAGGTGGGGGACAGCAGCCCTGTTTCCCGGGACAGAAAGCTTGTGAGGTTTGGCTTTCAGGTGCAGTGTGTGGCACAGCCTGGGCACTCTGTGGGCAGGCAGGGCTTTCTGTGCTGGCACCTTTTCCCTGCGAGGAATCCTCATTTGGATCGGGTTTGGATCGGATGGCCGGCAGTGGTGGGCGGGGCTGACCAAAGGGGGGACAGCAGCCCTGTTTCCCGGGACAGAAAGCTTGTGAGGTTTGGCTTTCAGGTGCAGTGTGTGGCACAGCCTGGGCACTCTGTGGGCAGGCAGGGCTTTCCGTGCTGGCACCTTTTCCCTGCGAGGAAACCTCATTTGGATCGGGTTTGGATCGGGTGGCCGGCAATGGCGGGGCGGGGCTGACCAAAGGGGGGACAGCAGCCCTGTTTCCCGGGACAGAAAGCTTGTGAGGTTTGGCTTTCAGGTGCAGTGTGTGGCGCAGCCTGGGGTGTCCGTGGGCAGGCAGGGCTTTCTGTGCTGGCACCTTTTCCTTGCGAGGAATCCTCATTTGGATCGGGTTTGGATCGGATGGCCGGCAGTGGTGGGCGGGTCTGACCAAAGGGGGGACAGGAGCCCTGTTTCCCGGGACAGAAAGCTTGTGAGGTTTGGCTTTCAGGTGCAGTGTGTGGCGCAGCCTGGGGTGTCCGTGGGCAGGCAGGGCTTTCTGTGCTGGCACCTTTTCCCTGCGAGGAATCCTCATTTGGATCGGGTTTGGATCGGGTGGCCGGCAATGGCGGGGCGGGGCTGACCAAAGGGGGGACAGCAGCCCTTTTTCCCGGGACAGAAAGCTTGTGAGGTTTGGCTTTAAGGTGCAGTGTGTGGCACAGCCTGGGCACTCTGTGGGCAGGCAGGGCTTTCTGTGCTGGCACCTTTTCCCTGCGAGGAATCCTCATTTGGATCGGGTTTGGATCGGATGGCCGGCAGTGGTGGGCGGGGCTGACCAAAGGGGGGACAGCAGCCCTGTTTCCCGGGACAGAAAGCTTGTGAGGTTTGGCTTTCAGGTGCAGTGTGTGGCACAGCCTGGGCACTCTGTGGGCAGGCAGGGCTTTCTGTGCTGGCACCTTTTCCCTGCGAGGAATCCTCATTTGGATCGGGTTTGGATCGGGTGGCCGGCAATGGCGGGGCGGCGCTGACCAAAGGGGGGACAGCAGCCCTGTTTCCCGGGACAGGAAGCTTGTGAGGTTTGGCTTTCAGGTGCAGTGTGTGGCACAGCCTGGGCACTCTGTGGGCAGGCAGGGCTTTCTGTGCTGGCACCTTTTCCCTGCGAGGAATCCTCATTTGGATCGGGTTTGGATCGGGTGGCCGGCAATGGCGGGGCGGGGCTGACCAAAGGGGGGACAGCAGCCCTGTTTCCCGGGACAGAAAGCTTGTGAGGTTTGGCTTTCAGGTGCAGTGTGTGGCACAGCCTGGGCACTCTGTGGGCAGGCAGGGCTTTCTGTGCTGGCACCTTTTCCCTGCGAGGAATCCTCATTTGGGTCGGGTTTGGATCGGGTGGCCGGCAATGGCGGGGCGGGGCTGACCAAAGGGGGGACAGCAGCCCTGTTTCCCGGGACAGAAAGCTTGTGAGGTTTGGCTTTCAGGTGCAGTGTGTGGCGCAGCCTGGGGTGTCCGTGGGCAGGCAGGGCTTTCTGTGCTGGCACCTTTTCCCTGCGAGGAATCCTCATTTGGATCGGGTTTGGATCGGATGGCCGGCAGTGGTGGGCGGGGCTGACCAAAGGGGGGACAGCAGCCCTGTTTCCCGGGACAGAAAGCTTGTGAGGTTTGGCTTTCAGGTGCAGTGTGTGGCGCAGCCTGGGCACTCTGTGGGCAGGCAGGGCTTTCTGTGCTGGCACCTTTTCCCTGCGAGGAATCCTCATTTGGATCGGGTTTTGGGGGGGCTGCTAAAATGGCGGGGCGGGGCTGACCAAAGGGGGGACAGCAGCCCTGTTTGCCGGGACAGAAAGCTTGTGAGATTTGGCTTTCAGGTGCAGTGTGTGGCGCAGCCTGGGGTGTCCGTGGGCAGGCAGGGCTTTCTGTGCTGGCACCTTTTCCTTGCGAGGAATCCTCATTTGGATCGGGTTTGGATCGGGTGGCCCGCAATGGCGGGGCGGGGGTGACCAAGGGGGGGACAGCAGCCCTGTTTCCCGGGACAGAAAGCCTGTGAGGTTTGGCTTTCAGGTGCAGTGTGTGGCGCAGCCTGTGGTGTCCGTGGGCAGACAGGGCTTTCTGTGCTGGCACCTTTTCCCTGCGAGGAATCCTCATTTGGATCGGGTTTTGGGGGGGCTGCTAAAATGGCGGGGCGGGGCTGACCAAAGGGGGGACAGCAGCCCTGTTTCCCGGGACAGAAAGCTTGTGAGGTTTGGCTTTCAGGTGCAGTGTGTGGCGCAGCCTGGGGTGTCCGTGGGCAGGCAGGGCTTTCTGTGCTGGCACCTTTTCCTTGCGATGAATCCTCATTTGGATCGGGTTTGGATCGGATGGCCGGCAGTGGTGGGCGGGGCTGACCAAGGTGGGGGACAGCAGCCCTGTTTCCCGGGACAGAAAGCTTGTGAGGTTTGGCTTTCAGGTGCAGTGTGTGGCACAGCCTGGGCACTCTGTGGGCAGGCAGGGCTTTCTGTGCTGGCACCTTTTCCCTGCGAGGAATACTCATTTGGATCGGGTTTTGGGGGGGCTGCTAAAATGGCGGGGCGGGGCTGACCAAAGGGGGGACAGCAGCCCTGTTTCCCGGGACAGAAAGCTTGTGAGGTTTGGCTTTCAGGTGCAGTGTGTGGCACAGCCTGGGCACTCTGTGGGCAGGCAGGGCTTTCTGTGCTGGCACCTTTTCCCTGCGAGGAATCCTCATTTGGATCGAGTTTTGGGGGGGCTGCTAAAATGGCGGGGCGGGGCTGACCAAAGGGGGGACAGCAGCCCTGTTTGCCGGGACAGAAAGCTTGTGAGGTTTGGCTTTCAGGTGCAGTGTGTGGCGCAGCCTGGGGTGTCCGTGGGCAGGCAGGGCTTTCTGTGCTGGCACCTTTTCCTTGCGAGGAATCCTCATTTGGATCGGGTTTGGATCGGGTGGCCGGCAGTGGTGGGCGGGGCTGACCAAAGGGGGGACAGCAGCCCTGTTTCCCGGGACAGAAAGCTTGTGAGGTTTGGCTTTCAGGTGCAGTGTGTGGCGCAGCCTGGGCACTCTGTGGGCAGGCAGGGCTTTCTGTGCTGGCACCTTTTCCCTGCGAGGAATCCTCATTTGGATCGGGTTTGGATCGGGTGGCCGGCAATGTTGGGGCGGGGGTGACCAAGGGCGGGACAGCAGCCCTGTTTCCCGGGACAGAAAGCCTGTGAGGTTTGGCTTTCAGGTGCAGTGTGTGGCGCAGCCTGTGGTGTCCGTGGGCAGACAGGGCTTTCTGTGCTGGCACCTTTTCCTTGCGAGGAATCCTCATTTGGATCGGGTTTTGGGGGGACTGCTAAAATGGCGTGGCGGGTCTGACCAAAGGGGGGACAGCAGCCCTGTTTCCCGGGACAGAAAGCTTGTGAGGTTTGGCTTTCAGGTGCAGTGTGTGGCACAGCCTGGGCACTCTGTGGGCAGGCAGGGCTTTCTGTGCTGGCACCTTTTCCCTGCGAGGAATCCTCATTTGGGTCGGGTTTGGATCGGGTGGCCGGCAATGGCGGGGCGGGGGTGACCAAAGGGGGGACAGCAGCCCTGTTTACCGGGACAGAAAGCTTGTGAGGTTTGGCTTTCAGGTGCAGTGTGTGACGCAGCCTTGGCACACTGTGGGCAGGCAGGGCTTTCTGTGCTGGCACCTTTTCCCTGCGAGGAATCCTCATTTGGATCGGGTTTTGGGGGGGCTGCTAAAATGGCGGGGCGGGGCTGACCAAAGGGGGGACAGCAGCCCTGTTTCCCGGGACAGAAAGCTTGTGAGGTTTGGCTTTCAGGTACATTGTGTGGCTCAGCCTGGGCACTCTGTGGGCAGGCAGGGCTGTCTGTGCTGGCACCTTTTCCCTGCGAGGAATCCTCGTTTGGATCGGGTGGCCCGCAATGGCGGGGTGGGGCTGACCAAGGGGGGGGACAGCAGCCCTGTTTCCCGGGACAGAAAGCTTGTGAGGTTTGGCTTTCAGGTGCAGTGTGTGGCACAGCCTGGGCACTCTGTGGGCAGGCAGGGCTTTCTGTGCTGGCACCTTTTCCCTGCGAGGAATCCTCATTTGGATCGGGTTTGGATCGGGTGGCCGGCAATGGCGGGGCGGGGCTGGCCAAAGGGGGGACAGCAGCCCTGTTTCCCGGGACAGAAAGCTTGTGAGGTTTGGCTTTCAGGTGCAGTGTGTGGCGCAGCCTGGGGTGTCCGTGGGCAGGCAGGGCTTTCTGTGCTGGCACCTTTTCCCTGCGAGGAATCCTCATTTGGATCGGGTTTTGGGGGGGCTGCTAAAATGGCGGGGCGGGGCTGACCAAAGGGGGGACAGCAGCCCTGTTTGCCGGGACAGAAAGCTTGTGAGGTTTGGCTTTCAGGTGCAGTGTGTGGCGCAGCCTGGGGTGTCCGTGGGCAGGCAGGGCTTTCTGTGCTGGCACCTTTTCCCTGCGAGGAATCCTCATTTGGATCGGGTTTTGGGGGGGCTGCTAAAATGGCGGGGCGGGGCTGACCAAAGGGGGGACAGCAGCCCTGTTTCCCGGGACAGAAAGCTTGTGAGGTTTGGCTTTCAGGTGCGTTGTGTGGCTCAGCCTGGGCACTCTGTGGGCAGGCAGGGCTTTCTGTGCTGGCACCTTTTCCCTGCGAGGAATCCTCATTCGGATCAGGTTTGGATCGGATGGCCGGCAGTGGTGGGCGGGGCTGACCAAAGCGGGGACAGCAGCCCTGTTTCCCGGGACAGAAAGCTTGTGAGGTTTGGCTTTCAGGTGCAGTGTGTGGCACAGACTGGGCACTCTGTGGGCAGGCAGGGCTTTCTGTGCTGGCACCTTTTCCCTGCGAGGAATCCTCATTTGGATCGGGTTTTGGGGGGGCTACTAAAATGGTGGGGCGGGGCTGACCAACGGGGGAGGCAGCAGCCCTGTTTCCCGGGACAGAAAGCTTGTGAGGTTTGGCTTTCAGGTGCAGTGTGTGGCGCAGCCTGGGCACACTGTGGGCAGGCAGGGCTTTCTGTGCTGGCACCTTTTCCCTGCGAGGAATCCTCATTTGGATCGGGTTTTGGGGGGGCTGCTAAAATGGCGGGGCGGGGGTGACCAAAGGGGGGACAGCAGCCCTGTTTGCCGGGACAGAAAGCTTGTGAGGTTTGGCTTTCAGGTGCAGTGTGTGGCGCAGCCTGGGGTGTCCGTGGGCAGGCAGGGCTTTCTGTGCTGGCACCTTTTCCCTGCGAGGAATCCTCATTTGGATCGAGTTTTGGGGGGGCTGCTAAAATGGCGGGGCGGGGCTGATCAAAGGGGGGACAGCAGCCCTGTTTCCCGGGACAGAAAGCTTGTGAGGTTTGGCTTTCAGGTGCAGTGTGTGGCGCAGCCTGGGGTGTCCGTGGGCAGGCAGGGCTTTCTGTGCTGGCACCTTTTCCTTGCGAGGAATCCTCATTTGGGTCGGGTTTGGATCGGGTGGCCCGCAATGGCGGCGCGGGGGTGACCAAGGGGGGGACAGCAGCCCTGTTTCCCGGGACAGAAAGCTTGTGAGGTTTGGCTTTCAGGTGCAGTGTGTGGCGCAGCCTGGGGTGTCCGTGGGCAGGCAGGGCTCTCTGTGCTGGCACCTTTTCCCTGCGAGGAATCCTCATTTGGATCGGGTTTTGGGGGGGCTGCTCAAATGGCGGGGCGGGGGTGACCAAAGGGGGGACAGCAGCCCTGTTTCCCGGGACAGAAAGCTTGTGAGGTTTGGCTTTCAGGTGCAGTGTGTGGCGCAGCCTGGGGTGTCCGTGGGCAGGCAGGGCTTTCTGTGCTGGCACCTTTTCCCTGCGAGGAATCCTCATTTGGATCGGGTTTGGATCGGGTGGCCGGCAGTGGTGGGCGGGGCTGACCAAAGGGGGGACAGCAGCCCTGTTTCCCGGGACAGAAAGCTTGTGAGGTTTGGCTTTCAGGTGCAGTGTGTGGCGCAGCCTGGGGTGTCCGTGGGCAGGCAGGGCTTTCTGTGCTGGCACCTTTTCCCTGCGAGGAATCCTCATTTGGATCGGGTTTGGATCGGGTGGCCGGCAATGGTGGGGCGGGGCTGACCAAAGGGGGGACAGCAGCCCTGTTTCCCGGGACAGAAAGCTTGTGAGGTTTGGCTTTCAGGTGCAGTGTGTGGCGCAGCCTGGGGTGTCCGTGGGCAGGCAGGGCTTTCTGTGCTGGCACCTTTTCCCTGCGAGGAATCCTCATTTGGATCGGGTTTTGGGGGGGCTGCTAAAATGGCGGGGCGGGGCTGACCAAAGGGGGGACAGCAGCCCTGTTTCCCGGGACAGAAAGCTTGTGAGGTTTGGCTTTCAGGTGCAGTGTGTGGCACAGCCTGGGCACTCTGTGGGCAGGCAGGGCTTTCTCTGCTGCCATCTTTTCCCTGCGAGGAATCCTCATTTGGATCGGGTTTGGATCGGGTGGCCGGCAGTGGTGGGCGGGGCTGACCAAGGTGGGCGACAGCAGCCCTGTTTCCCGGGACAGAAAGCTTGTGAGGTTTGGCTTTCAGGTGCAGTGTGTGGCACAGCCTGGGCACTCTGTGGGCAGGCAGGGCTTTCTGTGCTGGCACCTTTTCCCTGCGAGGAATCCTCATTTGGATCTGGTTTGGATCGGGTGGCTGGCAGTGGTGGGCGGGGCTGACCAAAGGGGGGACAGCAGCCCTGTTTCCCGGGACAGAAAGCTTGTGAGGTTTGGCTTTCAGGTGCAGTGTGTGGCGCAGCCTGGGGTGTCCGTGGGCAGGCAGGGCTTTCTGTGCTGGCACCTTTTCCCTGCGAGGAATCCTCATTTGGATCTGGTTTGGATCGGGTGGCCGGCAGTGGTGGGCGGGGGTGACCAAAGGGGGGACAGCAGCCCTGTTTCCCGGGACAGAAAGCTTGTGAGGTTTGGCTTTCAGGTGCAGTGTGTGGCGCAGCCTGGGCACTCTGTGGGCAGGCAGGGCTTTCTGTGCTGGCACCTTTTCCCAGCGAGGAAACCTCATTTGGATCGGGTTTTGGGGGGCTGCTGAAATGACGGGGCGGGGTTGACCAAAGGGGGGACAGCAGCCCTGTTTCCCGGGACAGAAAGCTTGTGAGGTTTGGCTTTCAGGTGCAGTGTGTGGCACAGCCTGGGCACTCTGTGGGCAGGCAGGGCTTTCCGTGCTGGCACCTTTTCCCTGCGAGGAATCCTCATTTGGATCGGGTTTTGGGGGGGCTGCTAAAATGGCGGGGCAGGGCTGACCAAAGGAGGGACAGCAGCCCTGTTTCCCGGGACAGAAAGCTTGTGAGGTTTGGCTTTCAGGTGCAGTGTGTGGCACAGCCTGGGCAGTCTGTGGGCAGGCAGGGCTTTCTGTGCTGGCACCTTTTCCCTGCGAGGAATCCTCATTTGGATCGGGTTTGGATCGGGTGGCCGGCAGTGGTGGGCGGGGCTGACCAAAGGGGGGACAGCAGCCCTGTTTCCCGGGACAGAAAGCTTGTGAGGTTTGGCTTTCAGGTGCAGTGTGTGGCGCAGCCTGGGGTGTCCGTGGGCAGGCAGGGCTTTCTGGGCTGGCACCTTTTCCCTGCGAGGAATCCTCATTTGGATCGGGTTTTGGGGGGGCTGCTGAAATGGTGGTGCGGGTCTGACCAAAGGGGGGGACAGCAGCCCTGTTTCCCGGGACAGAAAGCTTGTGAGGTTTGGCTTTCAGGTGCAGTGTGTGGCGCAGCCTGGGGTGTCCGTGGGCAGGCAGGGCTCTCTGTGCTGGCACCTTTTCCCTGCGAGGAATCCTCATTTGGATCGGGTTTTGGGGGGGCTGCTCAAATGGCGGGGCAGGGGTGACCAAAGGGGGGACAGCAGCCCTGTTTCCCGGGACAGAAAGCTTGTGAGGTTTGGCTTTCAGGTGCAGTGTGTGGCACAGCCTGGGCACTCTGTGGGCAGGCAGGGCTTTCTGGGCTGGCACCTTTTCCCTGCGAGGAATCCTCATTTGGATCGGGTTTGGATCCGGTGGCCGGCAGTGGTGGGCGGGGCTGACCAAAGGGGGGACAGCAGCCCTGTTTCCCGGGACAGAAAGCTTGTGAGGTTTTGACTTTCAGGTGCAGTGTTTGGCGCAGCCTGGGCACACTGTGGGCAGACAGGGCTTTCTGTGCTGGCACCTTTTCCCAGCGAGGAAACCTCATTTGGATCGGGTTTTGGGGGGGCTGCTGAAATGACGGGGCGGGGTTGACCAAAGGGGGGACAGCAGCCCTGTTTCCCGGGACAGAAAGCTTGTGAGGTTTGGCTTTCAGGTGCAGTGTGTGGCACAGCCTGGGCACTCTGTGGGCAGGCAGGGCTTTCTGTGCTGGCACCTTTTCCCTGCTAGGAATCCTCATTTGGATCGGGTTTGGATCCGGTGGCCGGCAGTGGTGGGCGGGGCTGACCAAAGGGGGGACAGCAGCCCTGTTTCCCGGGACAGAAAGCTTGTGAGGTTTGGCTTTCAGGTGCAGTGTGTGGCGCAGCCTGGGGTGTCCGTGGGCAGGCAGGGCTTTCTGTGCTGGCACCTTTTCCCTGCGAGGAATCCTCATTTGGATCGGGTTTTGGGGGGGCTGCTAAAATGGCGGGGCGGGGCTGACCAAAGGGGGGACAGCAGCCCTCTTTCCCGGGAGAGAAAGCTTGTGAGGTTTGGCTTTCAGGTGCAGTGTGTGGCACAGCCTGGGCACTCTGTGGGCAGGCAGGGCTTTCTGTGCTGGCACCTTTTCCCTGCGAGGAATCCTCATTTGGATCTGGTTTTGGGGGGGCTGCTAAAATGGCGGGGCGGGGCTGACCAAAGGGGGGACAGCAGCCCTGTTTCCCGGGACAGAAAGCTTGTGAGGTTTGGCTTTCAGGTGCAGTGTGTGGCACAGCCTGGGCACACTGTGGGCAGGCAGGGCTTTCTGTGCTGGCACCTTTTCCCTGCGAGGAATCCTCATTTGAATCGGGTTTGGATCGGGTGGCCGGCAGTGGTGGGCGGGGCTGACCAAGGTGGGGGACAGCAGCCCTCTTTCCCGGGACAGAAAGCTTGTGAGGTTTGGCTTTCAGGTGCAGTGTGTGGCACAGCCTGGGCACTCTGTGGGCAGGCAGGGCTTTCTGTGCTGGCACCTTTTCCCTGCGAGGAATCCTCGTTTGGATCGGGTGACCGGCAATGGCGGGGCGGGGCTGACCAAAGGGGGGACAGCAGCCCTGTTTCCCGGGACAGAAAGCTTGTGAGGTTTGGCTTTCAGGTGCAGTGTGTGGCACAGCCTGGGCACTCTGTGGGCAGGCAGGGCTTTCTGGGCTGGCACCTTTTCCCTGCGAGGAATCCTCATTTGGATCGGGTTTGGATCGGGTGGCCCGCAATGGCGGGGCGGGGGTGACCAAAGGGGGGACAGCAGCCCTGTTTCCCGGGACAGAAAGCTTGTGAGGTTTGGCTTTCAGGTGCAGTGTGTGGCGCAGCCTGTGGTGTCCGTGGGCAGGCAGGGCTTTCTGTGCTGGCACCTTTTCCCTGCGAGGAATCCTCATTGGGATCGGGTTTGGATCGGGTGGCCGGCAGTGGTGGGCGGGGGTGACCAAAGGGGGGACAGCAGCCCTGTTTCCCGGGACAGAAAGCTTGTGAGGTTTGGCTTTCAGGTGCAGTGTGTGGCACAGCCTGGGCACTCTGTGGGCAGGCAGGGCTTTCCGTGCTGGCACCTTTTCCCTGCGAGGAATCCTCATTTGGATCGAGTTTTGGGGGGGCTTCTGAAATGTTGGGGCGGGACTGACCGAAGGGGGGACAGCAGCCCTGTTTCCCGGGACAGAAAGCTTGTGAGGTTTGGCTTTCAGGTGCAGTGTGTGGCTCAGCCTGGGCACTCTGTGGGCAGGCAGGGCTTTCTGTGCTGGCACCTTTTCCCTGCGAGGAATCCTCATTTGGATCGGGTTTTGGGGGGGCTGCTAAAATGGCGGGGCGGGGCTGACCAAAGGGGGGACAGCAGCCCTGTTTCCCGGGACAGAAAGCTTGTGAGGTTTGGCTTTCAGGTGCAGTGTGTGGCACAGCTTGGGCACTCTGTGGGCAGGCAGGGCTTTCTGTGCTGGCACCTTTTCCCTGCGAGGAATCCTCATTTGGATCGAGTTTTGGGGGGGCTGCTAAAATGGTGGGGCGGGGGTGACCAAAGGGGGGACAGCAGCCCTGTTTCCCGGGACAGAAAGCTTGTGAGGTTTGGCTTTCAGGTGCATTGTGTGGCTCAGCCTGGGCACTCTGTGGGCAGGCAGGGCTTTCTGTGCTGGCACCTTTTCCCTGGGAGGAATCCTCATTTGGATCGGGTTTGGATCGGGTGGCCGGCAGTGGTGGGCGGGGCTGACCAAGGTGGGCGACAGCAGCCCTGTTTCCCGGGACAGAAAGCTTGTGAGGTTTGGCTTTCAGGTGCATTGTGTGGCTCAGCCTGGGCACTCTGTGGGCAGGCAGGGCTTTCTGTGCTGGCACCTTTTCCCTGGGAGGAATCCTCATTTGGATCGGGTTTGGATCGGGTGGCCGGCAGTGGTGGGCGGGGCTGACCAAGGTGGGCGACAGCAGCCCTGTTTCCCGGGACAGAAAGCTTGTGAGGTTTGGCTTTCAGGTGCAGTGTGTGGCGCAGCCTGGGGTGTCCGTGGGCAGGCAGGGCTTTCTGTGCTGGCACCTTTTCCCTGCGAGGAATCCTCATTTGGATCGAGTTTTGGGGGGGCTGCTAAAATGGCGGGGCGGGGCTGACCAAAGGGGGGACAGCAGCCCTGTTTCCCGGGACAGAAAGCTTGTGAGGTTTGGCTTTCAGGTGCAGTGTGTGGCACAGCCTGGGCACTCTGTGGGCAGGCAGGGCTTTCTCTGCTGGCATCTTTTCCCTGCGAGGAATCCTCATTTGGATCGGGTTTGGATCGGGTGGCCGGCAGTGGTGGGCGGGGCTGACCAAGGTGGGCGACAGCAGCCCTGTTTCCCGGGACAGAAAGCTTGTGAGGTTTGGCTTTCAGGTGCAGTGTGTGGCACAGCCTGGGCACTCTGTGGGCAGGCAGGGCTTTCTGTGCTGGCACCTTTTCCCTGCGAGGAATCCTCATTTGGATCTAGTTTTGGGGGGGCTGCTAAAATGGCGGAGCGGGGGTGACCAAAGGGGGGACAGCAGCCCTGTTTCCCGGGACAGAAAGCTTGTGAGGTTTGGCTTTCAGGTGCAGTGTGTGGCACAGCCTGGGCACTCTGTGGGCAGGCAGGGCTTTCTGTGCTGGCACCTTTTCCCTGCGAGGAATCCTCATTTGGATCGAGTTTTGGGGGGGCTGCTAAAATGGCGGGGCGGGGCTGACCAAAGGGGGGACAGCAGCCCTGTTTCCCGGGACAGAAAGCTTGTGAGGTTTGGCTTTCAGGTGCAGTGTGTGGCACAGCCTGGGCACTCTGTGGGCAGGCAGGGCTTTCTGTGCTGGCACCATTTCCCTGCGAGGAATCCTCATTTGGATCGGGTTTGGATCGGGTGGCCGGCAGTGGTGGGCGGGGCTGACCAAAGGGGGGACAGCAGCCCTGTTTCCCGGGACAGAAAGCCTGTGAGGTTTGGCTTTCAGGTGCAGTGTGTGGCGCAGCCTGGGGTGTCCGTGGGCAGGCAGGGCTTTCTGTGCTGGCACCTTTTCCCTGCGAGGAATCCTCATTTGGATCGGGTTTTGGGGGGGCTGCTGAAATGGTGGTGCGGGTCTGACCAAAGGGGGGGACAGCAGCCCTGTTTCCCGGGACAGAAAGCTTGTGAGGTTTGGCTTTCAGGTGCACTGTGTGGCGCAGCCTGGGGTGTCCGTGGGCAGGCAGGGCTTTCTGTGCTGGCACCTTTTCCCTGCGAGGAATCCTCATTTGGATCGGGTTTGGATCGGGTGGCCGGCAGTGGTGGGCGGGGCTGACCAAAGGGGGGACAGCAGCCCTGTTTCCCGGGACAGAAAGCTTGTGAGGTTTGGCTTTCAGGTGCAGTGTGTGGCACAGCCTGGGCACTCTGTGGGCAGGCAGGGCTTTCTGTGCTGGCACCTTTTCCCTGCGAGGAATCCTCATTTGGATCGGGTTTTGGGGGGGCTGCTAAAATGGCGGGGCAGGGCTGACCAAAGGGGGGACAGCAGCCCTGTTTCCCGGGACAGAAAGCTTGTGAGGTTTGGCTTTCAGGTGCATTGTGTGGCTCAGCCTGGGCACTCTGTGGGCAGGCAGGGCTTTCTGTGCTGGCACCTTTTCCCTGCGAGGAATCCTCATTTGGATCGGGTTTGGATCGGGTGGCCGGCAGTGGTGGGCGGGGCTGACCAAAGGGGGGACAGCAGCCCTGTTTCCCGGGACAGAAAGCTTGTGAGGTTTGGCTTTCAGGTGCAGTGTGTGGCACAGCTTGGGCACTCTGTGGGCAGGCAGGGCTTTCTGTGCTGGCACCTTTTCCCTGCGAGGAATCCTCATTTGGATCGAGTTTTGGGGGGGCTGCTAAAATGGCGGGGCAGGGCTGACCAAAGGGGGGACAGCAGCCCTGTTTCCCGGGACAGAAAGCTTGTGAGGTTTGGCTTTCAGGTGCAGTGTGTGGCACAGCCTGGGCACTCTGTGGGCAGGCAGGGCTTTCTGTGCTGGCACCTTTTCCCTGCGAGGAATCCTCATTTGGATCGGGTTTGGATCGGGTGGCCGGCAGTGGTGGGCGGGGCTGACCAAAGGGGGGACAGCAGCCCTGTTTCCCGGGACAGAAAGCTTGTGAGGTTTGGCTTTCAGTTGCATTGTGTGGCTCAGCCTGGGCACTCTGTGGGCAGGCAGGGCTTTCTGTGCTGGCACCTTTTCCCTGCGAGGAATCCTCATTTGGATCGGGTTTTGGGGGTGCTGCTAAAATGGCGGGGCGGGGGTGACCAAAGGGGGGACAGCAGCCCTGTTTCCCGGGACAGAAAGCTTGTGAGGTTTGGCTTTCAGGTGCATTGTGTGGCACAGCCTGGGCACTCTGTGGGCAGGCAGGGCTTTCTGTGCTGGCACCTTTTCCCTGCGAGGAATCCTCATTTGGATCGGGTTTGGATCGGGTGGCCGGCAGTGGTGGGCGGGGCTGACCAAGGTGGGCGACAGCAGCCCTGTTTCCCGGGACAGAAAGCTTGTGAGGTTTGGCTTTCAGGTGCAGTGTGTGGCACAGCCTGGGCAGTCTGTGGGCAGGCAGGGCTTTCTGTGCTGGCACCTTTTCCCTGCGAGGAATCCTCATTTGGATCGGGTTTTTGGGGGGCTGTTAAAATGGCGGGGCGAGGGTGACCAAAGGGGGGACAGCAGCCCTGTTTCCCGGGACAGAAAGCTTGTGAGATTTGGGTTCAGGTGCAGTGTGTGGCGCAGCCTGGGCACTCTGTGGGCAGGCAGGGCTTTCTGTGCTGGCACCTTTTCCCTGCGAGGAATCCTCATTTGGATCGGGTTTGGATCGGGTGGCCGGCAGTGGTGGGCGGGGGTGACCAAAGGGGGGACAGCAGCCCTGTTTCCCGGGACAGAAAGCTTGTGAGGTTTGGCTTTCAGGTGCAGTGTGTGGCGCAGCCTGGGCACACTGTGGGCAGGCAGGGCTTTCTGTGCTGGCACCTTTTCCCTGCGAGGAATCCTCATTTGGATCGGGTTTGGATCGGGTGGCCGGCAGTGGTGGGCGGGGCTGACCAAAGGGGGGACAGCAGCCCTGTTTCCCGGGACAGAAAGCTTGTGAGGTTTGGCTTTCAGGTGCAGTGTGTGGCACAGCCTGGGCACTCTGTGGGCAGGCAGGGCTTTCTGTGCTGGCACCTTTTCCCTGCGAGGAATCCTCATTTGGATCGAGTTTTGGGGGGGCTGCTAAAATGGCGGGGCGGGGGTGACCAAAGGGGGGACAGCAGCCCTGTTTCCCGGGACAGAAAGCTTGTGAGGTTTGGCTTTCAGGTGCATTGTGTGGCTCAGCCTGGGCACTCTGTGGGCAGGCAGGGCTTTCTGTGCTGGCACCTTTTCCCTGGGAGGAATCCTCATTTGGATCGGGTTTGGATCGGGTGGCCGGCAGTGGTGGGCGGGGCTGACCAAGGTGGGCGACAGCAGCCCTGTTTCCCGGGACAGAAAGCTTGTGAGGTTTGGCTTTCAGGTGCATTGTGTGGCTCAGCCTGGGCACTCTGTGGGCAGGCAGGGCTTTCTGTGCTGGCACCTTTTCCCTGGGAGGAATCCTCATTTGGATCGGGTTTGGATCGGGTTGCCGGCAGTGGTGGGCGGGGCTGACCAAGGTGGGCGACAGCAGCCCTGTTTCCCGGGACAGAAAGCTTGTGAGGTTTGGCTTTCAGGTGCAGTGTGTGGCGCGGCCTGGGGTGTCCGTGGGCAGGCAGGGCTTTCTGTGCTGGCACCTTTTCCCTGCGAGGAATCCTCATTTGGATCGAGTTTTGGGGGGGCTGCTAAAATGGCGGGGCGGGGCTGACCAAAGGGGGGACAGCAGCCCTGTTTCCCGGGACAGAAAGCTTGTGAGGTTTGGCTTTCAGGTGCAGTGTGTGGCACAGCCTGGGCAGTCTGTGGGCAGGCAGGGCTTTCTGTGCTGGCACCTTTTCCCTGCGAGGAATCCTCATTTGGATCGGGTTTTGGGGGGGCTGCTAAAATGGCGGGGCGGGGGTGACCAAAAGGGGGACAGCAGCCCTGTTTCCCGGGACAGAAAGCTTGTGAGGTTTGGCTTTCAGGTGCAGTGTGTGGCACAGCCTGGGCACTCTGTGGGCAGGCAGGGCTTTCTCTGCTGGCATCTTTTCCCTGCGAGGAATCCTCATTTGGATCGGGTTTGGATCGGGTGGCCGGCAGTGGTGGGCGGGGCTGACCAAGGTGGGCGACAGCAGCCCTGTTTCCCGGGACAGAAAGCTTGTGAGGTTTGGCTTTCAGGTGCAGTGTGTGCACAGCCTGGGCACTCTGTGGGCAGGCAGGGCTTTCTGTGCTGGCACTTTTCCCTGCGAGGAATCCTCATTTGGATCTAGTTTTGGGGGGGCTGCTAAAATGGCGGAGCGGGGGTGACCAAAGGGGGGACAGCAGCCCTGTTTCCCGGGACAGAAAGCTTGTGAGGTTTGGCTTTCAGGTGCAGTGTGTGGCACAGCCTGGGCACTCTGTGGGCAGGCAGGGCTTTCTGTGCTGGCACCTTTTCCCTGCGAGGAATCCTCATTTGGATCGAGTTTTGGGGGGGCTGCTAAAATGGCGGGGCGGGGCTGACCAAAGGGGGGACAGCAGCCCTGTTTCCCGGGACAGAAAGCTTGTGAGGTTTGGCTTTCAGGTGCAGTGTGTGGCACAGCCTGGGCACTCTGTGGGCAGGCAGGGCTTTCTGTGCTGGCACCATTTCCCTGCGAGGAATCCTCATTTGGATCGGGTTTTGGATCGGGTGGCCGGCAGTGGTGGGCGGGGCTGACCAAAGGGGGGACAGCAGCCCTGTTTCCCGGGACAGAAAGCCTGTGAGGTTTGGCTTTCAGGTGCAGTGTGTGGCGCAGCCTGGGGTGTCCGTGGGCAGGCAGGGCTTTCTGTGCTGGCACCTTTTCCCTGCGAGGAATCCTCATTTGGATCGGGTTTTGGGGGGGCTGCTGAAATGGTGGTGCGGGTCTGACCAAAGGGGGGGACAGCAGCCCTGTTTCCCGGGACAGAAAGCTTGTGAGGTTTGGCTTTCAGGTGCAGTGTGTGGCGCAGCCTGGGGTGTCCGTGGGCAGGCAGGGCTCTCTGTGCTGGCACCTTTTCCCTGCGAGGAATCCTCATTTGGATCGGGTTTTGGGGGGGCTGCTCAAATGGCGGGGCGGGGGTGACCAAAGGGGACAGCAGCCCTGTTTCCCGGGACAGAAAGCTTGTGAGGTTTGGCTTTCAGGTGCAGTGTGTGGCGCAGCCTGGGGTGTCCGTGGGCAGGCAGGGCTTTCTGTGCTGGCACCTTTTCCCTGCGAGGAATCCTCATTCGGATCGGGTTTGGATCGGGTGGCCGGCAGTGGTGGGCGGGGCTGACCAAAGGGGGGACAGCAGCCCTGTTTCCCGGGACAGAAAGCTTGTGAGGTTTGGCTTTCAGGTGCAGTGTGTGGCACAGCTTGGGCACTCTGTGGGCAGGCAGGGCTTTTCTGTGCTGGCACCTTTTCCTGCGAGGAATCCTCATTTGGATCGAGTTTTGGGGGGGCTGCTAAAATGGCGGGGCGGGGGTGACCAAAGGGGGGACAGCAGCCCTGTTTCCCGGGACAGAAAGCTTGTGAGGTTTGGCTTTCAGGTGCAGTGTGTGGCACAGCCTGGGCACTCTGTGGGCAGGCAGGGCTTTCTGTGCTGGCACCTTTTCCCTGCGTGGAATCCTCATTTGGATCTGGTTTGGATCGGGTGGCCGGCAGTGGTGGGCGGGGCTGACCAAAGGGGGGACAGCAGCCCTGTTTCCCGGACAGAAAGCTTGTGAGGTTTGGCTTTCAGGTGCAGTGTGTGGCGCAGCCTGGGGTGTCCGTGGGCAGGCAGGGCTTTCTGTGCTGGCACCTTTTCCCTGCGAGGAATCTCATTTGGATCGGGTTTTGGGGGGGCTGCTAAAATGGCGGGCGAGGGTGACCAAAGGGGGGACAGCAGCCCTGTTTCCCGGGACAGAAAGCTTGTGAGGTTTGGCTTTCAGGTGCATTGTGTGGCGCAGCCTGGGCACTCTGTGGGCAGGCAGGGCTTTCTGTGCTGGCACCTTTTCCCTGCGAGGAATCCTCATTTGGATCGGGTTTTGGGGGGGCTGCTAAAATGGCGGGGCGGGGCTGACCAAAGGGGGACAGCAGCCCTGTTTCCCGGGACAGAAAGCTTGTGAGGTTTGGCTTTCAGGTGCAGTGTGTGGCACAGCCTGGGCACTCTGTGGGCAGGCAGGGCTTTCTGTGCTGGCACCTTTTCCCTGCGAGGAATCCTCATTTGGATCGGGTTTGGATCGGGTGGCCGGCAGTGGTGGGCGGGGCTGACCAAGGTGGGGCGACAGCAGCCCTGTTTCCGGGACAGAAAGCTTGTGAGGTTTGGCTTCAGGTGCAGTGTGTGGCGCAGCCTGGGGTGTCCGTGGGCAGGCAGGGCTTTCTGTGCTGGCACCTTTTCCCTGCGAGGAATCCTCATTTGGATCGAGTTTTGGGGGGGCTGCTAAAATGGCGGGGCGGGGGTGACCAAAGGGGGGACAGCAGCCCTGTTTCCCGGGACAGAAAGCTTGTGAGGTTTGGCTTTCAGGTGCAGTGTGTGGCACAGCCTGGGCACTCTGTGGGCAGGCAGGGCTTTCTGTGCTGGCACCTTTTCCCTGCGAGGAATCCTCATTTGGATCGGGTTTTGGGGGGGGCTGCTAAAATGGCGGGGCGGGGGGTGACCAAAGGGGGGACAGCAGCCCTGTTTCCCGGGACAGAAAGCTTGTGAGGTTTGGCTTTCAGGTGCAGTGTGTGGCACAGCCTGGGCACTCTGTGGGCAGGCAGGGCTTTCTGTGCTGGCACCTTTTCCCTGCGAGGAATCCTCATTTGGATCGGGTTTGGATCGGGTGGCCGGCAATGGCGGGGCGGGGCTGACCAAGGGGGGGGACAGCAGCCCTGTTTCCCGGGACAGAAAGCTTGTGAGGTTTGGCTTTCAGGTGCAGTGTGTGGCACAGCTTGGGCACTCTGTGGGCAGGCAGGGCTTTCCGTGCTGGCACCTTTTCCCTGCGAGGAATCCTCATTTGGATCGGGTTTTGGGGGGGCTGCTAAAATGGCGGGGCAGGGCTGACCAAAGGGGGGACAGCAGCCCTGTTTCCCGGGACAGAAAGCTTGTGAGGTTTGGCTTTCAGGTGCAGTGTGTGGCACAGCCTGGGCACTCTGTGGGCAGGCAGGGCTTTCTGTGCTGGCACCTTTTCCCTGCGAGGAATCCTCATTTGGATCGGGTTTGGATCGGGTGGCCGGCAGTGGTGGGCGGGGCTGACCAAAGGGGGGACAGCAGCCCTGTTTCCCGGGACAGAAAGCTTGTGAGGTTTGGCTTTCAGTTGCATTGTGTGGCTCAGCCTGGGCACTCTGTGGGCAGGCAGGGCTTTCTGTGCTGGCACCTTTTCCCTGCGAGGAATCCTCATTTGGATCGGGTTTTGGGGGGGCTGCTAAAATGGCGGGGCGGGGGTGACCAAAGGGGGGACAGCAGCCCTGTTTCCCGGGACAGAAAGCTTGTGAGGTTTGGCTTTCAGGTGCATTGTGTGGCACAGCCTGGGCACTCTGTGGGCAGGCAGGGCTTTCTCTGCTGGCATCTTTTCCCTGCGAGGAATCCTCATTTGGATCGGGTTTGGATCGGGTGGCCGGCAGTGGTGGGCGGGGCTGACCAAGGTGGGCGACAGCAGCCCTGTTTCCCGGGACAGAAAGCTTGTGAGGTTTGGCTTTCAGGTGCAGTGTGTGGCACAGCCTGGGCAGTCTGTGGGCAGGCAGGGCTTTCTGTGCTGGCACCTTTTCCCTGCGAGGAATCCTCATTTGGATCGGGTTTGGATCGGGTGGCCGGCAGTGGTGGGCGGGGCTGACCAAAGGGGGGACAGCAGCCCTGTTTCCCGGGACAGAAAGCTTGTGAGGTTTGGCTTTCAGGTGCAGTGTGTGGCGCAGCCTGGGCACACTGTGGGCAGGCAGGGCTTTCTGTGCTGGCACCTTTTCCCTGCGAGGAATCCTCATTTGGATCGGGTTTGGATCGGGTGGCCGGCAGTGGTGGGCGGGGCTGACCAAAGGGGGGACAGCAGCCCTGTTTCCCGGGACAGAAAGCTTGTGAGGTTTGGCTTTCAGGTGCAGTGTGTGGCACAGCTTGGGCACTCTGTGGGCAGGCAGGGCTTTCTGTGCTGGCACCTTTTCCCTGCGAGGAATCCTCATTTGGATCGAGTTTTGGGGGGGCTGCTAAAATGGCGGGGCGGGGGTGACCAAAGGGGGGACAGCAGCCCTGTTTCCCGGGACAGAAAGCTTGTGAGGTTTGGCTTTCAGGTGCATTGTGTGGCTCAGCCTGGGCACTCTGTGGGCAGGCAGGGCTTTCTGTGCTGGCACCTTTTCCCTGGGAGGAATCCTCATTTGGATCGGGTTTGGATCGGGTGGCCGGCAGTGGTGGGCGGGGCTGACCAAGGTGGGCGACAGCAGCCCTGTTTCCCGGGACAGAAAGCTTGTGAGGTTTGGCTTTCAGGTGCATTGTGTGGCTCAGCCTGGGCACTCTGTGGGCAGGCAGGGCTTTCTGTGCTGGCACCTTTTCCCTGGGAGGAATCCTCATTTGGATCGGGTTTGGATCGGGTGGCCGGCAGTGGTGGGCGGGGCTGACCAAGGTGGGCGACAGCAGCCCTGTTTCCCGGGACAGAAAGCTTGTGAGGTTTGGCTTTCAGGTGCAGTGTGTGGCACAGCCTGGGCAGTCTGTGGGCAGGCAGGGCTTTCTGTGCTGGCACCTTTTCCCTGCGAGGAATCCTCATTTGGATCGGGTTTTTGGGGGGCTGTTAAAATGGCGGGGCGAGGGTGACCAAAGGGGGGACAGCAGCCCTGTTTCCCGGGACAGAAAGCTTGTGAGATTTGGGTTCAGGTGCAGTGTGTGGCGCAGCCTGGGCACTCTGTGGGCAGGCAGGGCTTTCTGTGCTGGCACCTTTTCCCTGCGAGGAATCCTCATTTGGATCGGGTTTGGATCGGGTGGCCGGCAGTGGTGGGCGGGGGTGACCAAAGGGGGGACAGCAGCCCTGTTTCCCGGGACAGAAAGCTTGTGAGGTTTGGCTTTCAGGTGCAGTGTGTGGCACAGCTTGGGCACTCTGTGGGCAGGCAGGGCTTTCTGTGCTGGCACCTTTTCCCTGCGAGGAATCCTCATTTGGATCGAGTTTTGGGGGGGCTGCTAAAATGGCGGGGCGGGGGTGACCAAAGGGGGGACAGCAGCCCTGTTTCCCGGGACAGAAAGCTTGTGAGGTTTGGCTTTCAGGTGCATTGTGTGGCTCAGCCTGGGCACTCTGTGGGCAGGCAGGGCTTTCTGTGCTGGCACCTTTTCCCTGGGAGGAATCCTCATTTGGATCGGGTTTGGATCGGGTGGCCGGCAGTGGTGGGCGGGGCTGACCAAGGTGGGCGACAGCAGCCCTGTTTCCCGGGACAGAAAGCTTGTGAGGTTTGGCTTTCAGGTGCATTGTGTGGCTCAGCCTGGGCACTCTGTGGGCAGGCAGGGCTTTCTGTGCTGGCACCTTTTCCCTGGGAGGAATCCTCATTTGGATCGGGTTTGGATCGGGTGGCCGGCAGTGGTGGGCGGGGCTGACCAAGGTGGGCGACAGCAGCCCTGTTTCCCGGGACAGAAAGCTTGTGAGGTTTGGCTTTCAGGTGCAGTGTGTGGCGCAGCCTGGGGTGTCCGTGGGCAGGCAGGGCTTTCTGTGCTGGCACCTTTTCCCTGCGAGGAATCCTCATTTGGATCGAGTTTTGGGGGGGCTGCTAAAATGGCGGGGCGGGGCTGACCAAAGGGGGGACAGCAGCCCTGTTTCCCGGGACAGAAAGCTTGTGAGGTTTGGCTTTCAGGTGCAGTGTGTGGCACAGCCTGGGCAGTCTGTGGGCAGGCAGGGCTTTCTGTGCTGGCACCTTTTCCCTGCGAGGAATCCTCATTTGGATCGGGTTTTGGGGGGGCTGCTAAAATGGCGGGGCGGGGGTGACCAAAGGGGGGACAGCAGCCCTGTTTCCCGGGACAGAAAGCTTGTGAGGTTTGGCTTTCAGGTGCAGTGTGTGGCACAGCCTGGGCACTCTGTGGGCAGGCAGGGCTTTCTCTGCTGGCATCTTTTCCCTGCGAGGAATCCTCATTTGGATCGGGTTTGGATCGGGTGGCCGGCAGTGGTGGGCGGGGCTGACCAAGGTGGGCGACAGCAGCCCTGTTTCCCGGGACAGAAAGCTTGTGAGGTTTGGCTTTCAGGTGCAGTGTGTGGCACAGCCTGGGCACTCTGTGGGCAGGCAGGGCTTTCTGTGCTGGCACCTTTTCCCTGCGAGGAATCCTCATTTGGATCGGGTTTTTGGGGGGCTGTTAAAATGGCGGGGCGAGGGTGATCAAAGGGGGGACAGCAGCCCTGTTTCCCGGGACAGAAAGCTTGTGAGATTTGGGTTCAGGTGCAGTGTGTGGCGCAGCCTGGGCACTCTGTGGGCAGGCAGGGCTTTCTGTGCTGGCACCTTTTCCCTGCGAGGAATCCTCATTTGGATCGGGTTTGGATCGGGTGGCCGGCAGTGGTGGGCGGGGGTGACCAAAGGGGGGACAGCAGCCCTGTTTCCCGGGACAGAAAGCTTGTGAGGTTTGGCTTTCAGGTGCAGTGTGTGGCGCAGCCTGGGCACACTGTGGGCAGGCAGGGCTTTCTGTGCTGGCACCTTTTCCCTGCGAGGAATCCTCATTTGGATCGGGTTTGGATCGGGTGGCCGGCAGTGGTGGGCGGGGCTGACCAAAGGGGGGACAGCAGCCCTGTTTCCCGGGACAGAAAGCTTGTGAGGTTTGGCTTTCAGGTGCAGTGTGTGGCACAGCTTGGGCACTCTGTGGGCAGGCAGGGCTTTCTGTGCTGGCACCTTTTCCCTGCGAGGAATCCTCATTTGGATCGAGTTTTGGGGGGGCTGCTAAAATGGCGGGGCGGGGGTGACCAAAGGGGGGACAGCAGCCCTGTTTCCCGGGACAGAAAGCTTGTGAGGTTTGGCTTTCAGGTGCATTGTGTGGCTCAGCCTGGGCACTCTGTGGGCAGGCAGGGCTTTCTGTGCTGGCACCTTTTCCCTGCGAGGAATCCTCATTTGGATCGGGTTTGGATCGGGTGGCCGGCAGTGGTGGGCGGGGCTGACCAAGGTGGGCGACAGCAGCCCTGTTTCCCGGGACAGAAAGCTTGTGAGGTTTGGCTTTCAGGTGCATTGTGTGGCTCAGCCTGGGCACTCTGTGGGCAGGCAGGGCTTTCTGTGCTGGCACCTTTTCCCTGGGAGGAATCCTCATTTGGATCGGGTTTGGATCCGGTGGCCGGCAGTGGTGGGCGGGGCTGACCAAGGTGGGCGACAGCAGCCCTGTTTCCCGGGACAGAAAGCTTGTGAGGTTTGGCTTTCAGGTGCAGTGTGTGGCGCAGCCTGGGGTGTCCGTGGGCAGGCAGGGCTTTCTGTGCTGGCACCTTTTCCCTGCGAGGAATCCTCATTTGGATCGAGTTTTGGGGGGGCTGCTAAAATGGCGGGGCGGGGCTGACCAAAGGGGGGACAGCAGCCCTGTTTCCCGGGACAGAAAGCTTGTGAGGTTTGGCTTTCAGGTGCAGTGTGTGGCACAGCCTGGGCAGTCTGTGGGCAGGCAGGGCTTTCTGTGCTGGCACCTTTTCCCTGCGAGGAATCCTCATTTGGATCGGGTTTTGGGGGGGCTGCTAAAATGGCGGGGCGGGGGTGACCAAAGGGGGGACAGCAGCCCTGTTTCCCGGGACAGAAAGCTTGTGAGGTTTGGCTTTCAGGTGCAGTGTGTGGCACAGCCTGGGCACTCTGTGGGCAGGCAGGGCTTTCTGTGCTGGCACCTTTTCCCTGCGAGGAATCCTCATTTGGATCTAGTTTTGGGGGGGCTGCTAAAATGGCGGAGCGGGGGTGACCAAAGGGGGGACAGCAGCCCTGTTTCCCGGGACAGAAAGCTTGTGAGGTTTGGCTTTCAGGTGCAGTGTGTGGCACAGCCTGGGCACTCTGTGGGCAGGCAGGGCTTTCTGTGCTGGCACCTTTTCCCTGCGAGGAATCCTCATTTGGATCGAGTTTTGGGGGGGCTGCTAAAATGGCGGGGCGGGGCTGACCAAAGGGGGGACAGCAGCCCTGTTTCCCGGGACAGAAAGCTTGTGAGGTTTGGCTTTCAGGTGCAGTGTGTGGCACAGCCTGGGCACTCTGTGGGCAGGCAGGGCTTTCTGTGCTGGCACCATTTCCCTGCGAGGAATCCTCATTTGGATCGGGTTTGGATCGGGTGGCCGGCAGTGGTGGGCGGGGCTGACCAAAGGGGGGACAGCAGCCCTGTTTCCCGGGACAGAAAGCTTGTGAGGTTTGGCTTTCAGGTGCAGTGTGTGGCGCAGCCTGGGGTGTCCGTGGGCAGGCAGGGCTCTCTGTGCTGGCACCTTTTCCCTGCGAGGAATCCTCATTTGGATCGGGTTTTGGGGGGGCTGCTCAAATGGCGGGGCGGGGGTGACCAAAGGGGGGACAGCAGCCCTGTTTCCCGGGACAGAAAGCTTGTGAGGTTTGGCTTTCAGGTGCAGTGTGTGGCTCAGCCAGGGGTGTCCGTGGGCAGGCAGGGCTTTCTGTGCTGGCACCTTTTCCCTGCGAGGAATCCTCATTTGGATCGGGTTTGGATCGGGTGGCCGGCAGTGGTGGGCGGGGCTGACCAAGGTGGGGGACAGCAGCCCTGTTTCCCGGGACAGAAAGCTTGTGAGGTTTGGCTTTCAGGTGCAGTGTGTGGCGCAGCCTGGGGTGTCCGTGGGCAGGCAGGGCTTTCTGTGCTGGCACCTTTTCCCTGCGAGGAATCCTCATTTGGATCGGGTTTGGATCGGGTGGCCGGCAATGGTGGGGCGGGGCTGACCAAAGGGGGGACAGCAGCCCTGTTTCCCGGGACAGAAAGCTTGTGAGGTTTGGCTTTCAGGTGCAGTGTGTGGCGCAGCCTGGGGTGTCCGTGGGCAGGCAGGGCTTTCTGTGCTGGCACCTTTTCCCTGCGAGGAATCCTCATTTGGATCGGGTTTTGGGGGGGCTGCTAAAATGGCGGGGCGGGGCTGACCAAAGGGGGGACAGCAGCCCTGTTTCCCGGGACAGAAAGCTTGTGAGGTTTGGCTTTCAGGTGCAGTGTGTGGCACAGCCTGGGCACTCTGTGGGCAGGCAGGGCTTTCTCTGCTGCCATCTTTTCCCTGCGAGGAATCCTCATTTGGATCGGGTTTGGATCGGGTGGCCGGCAGTGGTGGGCGGGGCTGACCAAGGTGGGCGACAGCAGCCCTGTTTCCCGGGACAGAAAGCTTGTGAGGTTTGGCTTTCAGGTGCAGTGTGTGGCACAGCCTGGGCACTCTGTGGGCAGGCAGGGCTTTCTGTGCTGGCACCTTTTCCCTGCGAGGAATCCTCATTTGGATCTGGTTTGGATCGGGTGGCTGGCAGTGGTGGGCGGGGCTGACCAAAGGGGGGACAGCAGCCCTGTTTCCCGGGACAGAAAGCTTGTGAGGTTTGGCTTTCAGGTGCAGTGTGTGGCGCAGCCTGGGGTGTCCGTGGGCAGGCAGGGCTTTCTGTGCTGGCACCTTTTCCCTGCGAGGAATCCTCATTTGGATCTGGTTTGGATCGGGTGGCCGGCAGTGGTGGGCGGGGGTGACCAAAGGGGGGACAGCAGCCCTGTTTCCCGGGACAGAAAGCTTGTGAGGTTTGGCTTTCAGGTGCAGTGTGTGGCGCAGCCTGGGCACTCTGTGGGCAGGCAGGGCTTTCTGTGCTGGCACCTTTTCCCAGCGAGGAAACCTCATTTGGATCGGGTTTTGGGGGGGCTGCTGAAATGACGGGGCGGGGTTGACCAAAGGGGGGACAGCAGCCCTGTTTCCCGGGACAGAAAGCTTGTGAGGTTTGGCTTTCAGGTGCAGTGTGTGGCACAGCCTGGGCACTCTGTGGGCAGGCAGGGCTTTCCGTGCTGGCACCTTTTCCCTGCGAGGAATCCTCATTTGGATCGGGTTTTGGGGGGGCTGCTAAAATGGCGGGGCAGGGCTGACCAAAGGAGGGACAGCAGCCCTGTTTCCCGGGACAGAAAGCTTGTGAGGTTTGGCTTTCAGGTGCAGTGTGTGGCACAGCCTGGGCAGTCTGTGGGCAGGCAGGGCTTTCTGTGCTGGCACCTTTTCCCTGCGAGGAATCCTCATTTGGATCGGGTTTGGATCGGGTGGCCGGCAGTGGTGGGCGGGGCTGACCAAAGGGGGGACAGCAGCCCTGTTTCCCGGGACAGAAAGCTTGTGAGGTTTGGCTTTCAGGTGCAGTGTGTGGTGCAGCCTGGGGTGTCCGTGGGCAGGCAGGGCTTTCTGTGCTGGCACCTTTTCCCTGCGAGGAATCCTCATTTGGATCGGGTTTTGGGGGGGCTGCTAAAATGGCGGGGCGGGGCTGACCAAAGGGGGGACAGCAGCCCTCTTTCCCGGGAGAGAAAGCTTGTGAGGTTTGGCTTTCAGGTGCAGTGTGTGGCACAGCCTGGGCACTCTGTGGGCAGGCAGGGCTTTCTGTGCTGGCACCTTTTCCCTGCGAGGAATCCTCATTTGGATCTGGTTTTGGGGGGGCTGCTAAAATGGCGGGGCGGGGCTGACCAAAGGGGGGACAGCAGCCCTGTTTCCCGGGACAGAAAGCTTGTGAGGTTTGGCTTTCAGGTGCAGTGTGTGGCACAGCCTGGGCACACTGTGGGCAGGCAGGGCTTTCTGTGCTGGCACCTTTTCCCTGCGAGGAATCCTCATTTGAATCGGGTTTGGATCGGGTGGCCGGCAGTGGTGGGCGGGGCTGACCAAGGTGGGGGACAGCAGCCCTCTTTCCCGGGACAGAAAGCTTGTGAGGTTTGGCTTTCAGGTGCAGTGTGTGGCACAGCCTGGGCACTCTGTGGGCAGGCAGGGCTTTCTGTGCTGGCACCTTTTCCCTGCGAGGAATCCTCGTTTGGATCGGGTGACCGGCAATGGCGGGGCGGGGCTGACCAAAGGGGGGACAGCAGCCCTGTTTCCCGGGACAGAAAGCTTGTGAGGTTTGGCTTTCAGGTGCAGTGTGTGGCACAGCCTGGGCACTCTGTGGGCAGGCAGGGCTTTCTGGGCTGGCACCTTTTCCCTGCGAGGAATCCTCATTTGGATCGGGTTTGGATCGGGTGGCCCGCAATGGCGGGGCGGGGGTGACCAAAGGGGGGACAGCAGCCCTGTTTCCCGGGACAGAAAGCTTGTGAGGTTTGGCTTTCAGGTGCAGTGTGTGGCGCAGCCTGTGGTGTCCGTGGGCAGGCAGGGCTTTCTGTGCTGGCACCTTTTCCCTGCGAGGAATCCTCATTGGGATCGGGTTTGGATCGGGTGGCCGGCAGTGGTGGGCGGGGGTGACCAAAGGGGGGACAGCAGCCCTGTTTCCCGGGACAGAAAGCTTGTGAGGTTTGGCTTTCAGGTGCAGTGTGTGGCACAGCCTGGGCACTCTGTGGGCAGGCAGGGCTTTCCGTGCTGGCACCTTTTCCCTGCGAGGAATCCTCATTTGGATCGAGTTTTGGGGGGGCTTCTGAAATGTTGGGGCGGGACTGACCGAAGGGGGGACAGCAGCCCTGTTTCCCGGGACAGAAAGCTTGTGAGGTTTGGCTTTCAGGTGCAGTGTGTGGCTCAGCCTGGGCACTCTGTGGGCAGGCAGGGCTTTCTGTGCTGGCACCTTTTCCCTGCGAGGAATCCTCATTTGGATCGGGTTTTGGGGGGGCTGCTAAAATGGCGGGGCGGGGGTGACCAAAGGGGGGACAGCAGCCCTGTTTCCCGGGACAGAAAGCTTGTGAGGTTTGGCTTTCAGGTGCAGTGTGTGGCTCAGCCTGGGCACTCTGTGGGCAGGCAGGGCTTTCTGTGCTGGCACCTTTTCCCTGCGAGGAATCCTCATTTGGATCGGGTTTGGATCGGGTGGCCGGCAATGGCGGGGCGGGGGTGACCAAAAGGGGGACAGCAGCCCTGTTTCCCGGGACAGAAAGCTTGGGAGGTTTGGCTTTCAGGTGCAGTGTGTGGCGCAGCTTGGGGTGTCCGTGGGCAGGCAGGGCTTTCTGTGCTGGCACCTTTTCCCTGCGAGGAATCCTCATTTGGATCGTGTTTTGGGGGGGCTGCTAAAATAGCGGGGCGGGGTGACCAAAGGGGGGACAGCAGCCCTGTTTCCCGGGACAGAAAGCTTGTGAGGTTTGGCTTTCAGGTGCAGTGTGTGGCACAGCCTGGGCACTCTGTGGGCAGGCAGGGCTTTCTGTGCTGGCACCTTTTCCCTGCGAGGAATCCTCATTTGGATCGAGTTTTGGGGGGGCTGCTAAAATGGCGGGGCGGGGGTGACCAAAGGGGGGACAGCAGCCCTGTTTCCCGGGACAGAAAGCTTATGAGGTTTGGCTTTCAGGCGCAGTGTGGGGCACAGCCTGGGCACTCTGTGGGCAGGCAGGGCTTTCTTTGCTGGCACCTTTTCCCTGCGAGGAATCCTCATTTGGGTCGCGTTTGGATCGGGTGGCCGGCAATGGCGGGGCGGGGGTGACCAAAGGGGGGACAGCAGCCCTGTTTCCCGGGACAGAAAGCTTGTGAGGTTTGGCTTTCAGGTGCATTGTGTGGCTCAGCCTGGGCACTCTGTGGGCAGGCAGGGCTTTCTGTGCTGGCACCATTTCCCTGCGAGGAATCCTCATTTGGATCGGGTTTGGATCCGGTGGCCGGCACTGGTGGGCGGGGCTGACCAAAGGGGGGACAGCAGCCCTGTTTCCCGGGACAGAAAGCCTGTGAGGTTTGGCTTTCAGGTGCAGTGTGTGGCGCAGCCTGGGGTGTCCGTGGGCAGGCAGGGCTTTCTGTGCTGGCACCTTTTCCCTGCGAGGAATCCTCATTTGGATCGGGTTTTGGGGGGGCTACTAAAATGGCGGGGCGGGGCTGACCAAAGGGGGGATAGCAGCCCTGTTTCCCGGGACAGAAAGCTTGTGAGGTTTGGCTTTCAGGTGCAGTGTGTGGCACAGCCTGGGCACTCTGTGGGCAGGCAGGGCTTTCTGTGCTGGCACCTTTTCCCTGCGAGGAATCCTCATTTGGATCGGGTTTGGATCGGGTGGCCGGCAGTGGTGGGCGGGGCTTACCAAGGGGGGGGACAGCAGCCCTGTTTCCCGGGACAGAAAGCTTGTGAGGTTTGGCTTTCAGGTGCAGTGTGTTGCGCAGCCTGGGCACACTGTGGGCAGGCAGGGCTTTCTGTGCTGGCACCTTTTCCCAGCGAGGAAACCTCATTTGGATCGGGTTTTGGGGGGGCTGCTGAAATGACGGGGCGGGGTTGACCAAAGGGGGGACAGCAGCCCTGTTTCCCGGGACAGAAAGCTTGTGAGGTTTGGCTTTCAGGTGCAGTGTGTGGCGCAGCCTGGGGTGTCCGTGGGCAGGCAGGGCTTTCTGTGCTGGCACCTTTTCCCTGCGAGGAATCCTCATTTGGATCGGGTTTTGGGGGGGCTGCTGAAATGGCGGGGCGGGTCTGACCAAAGGGGGGACAGCAGCCCTGTTTCCCGGGACAGAAAGCTTGTGAGGTTTGGCTTTCAGGTGCAGTGTGTGGCACAGCCTGGGCAGTCTGTGGGCAGGCAGGGCTTTCTGTGCTGGCACCTTTTCCCTGCGAGGAATCCTCATTTGGATCTGGTTTGGATCGGGTGGCCGGCAGTGGTGGGCGGGGCTGACCAAAGGGGGGACAGCAGCCCTGTTTCCCGGGACAGAAAGCTTGTGAGGTTTGGCTTTCAGGTGCAGTGTGTGGCGAAGCCTGGGGTGTCCTTGGGCAGGCAGGGCTTTCTGTGCTGGCACCTTTTCCCAGCGAGGAAACCTCATTTGGATCGGGTTTTGGGGGGGCTGCTAAAATGGCGGGGCGGGGCTGACCAAAGGGGGGACAGCAGCCCTGTTTCCCGGGACAGAAAGCTTGTGAGGTTTGGCTTTCAGGTGCAGTGTGTGGCACAGCCTGGGCACTCTGTGGGCAGGCAGGGCTTTCTGTGCTGGCACCTTTTCCCTGCGAGGAATCCTCATTTGGATCTGGTTTGGATCGGGTGGCCGGCAGTGGTGGGCGGGGGTGACCAAAGGGGGGACAGCAGCCCTGTTTCCCGGGACAGAAAGCTTGGGAGGTTTGGCTTTCAGGTGCAGTGTGTGGCGCAGCCTGTGGTGTCCGTGGGCAGGCAGGGCTTTCTGTGCTGGCACCTTTTCCCTGCGAGGAATCCTCATTTGGATCGGGTTTGGATCGTGTGGCCGGCAGTGGTGGGCGGGGCTTACCAAAGGGGGGACAGCAGCCCTGTTTCCCGGGACAGAAAGCTTGTGAGGTTTGGCTTTCAGGTGCAGTGTGTGGCGCAGCCTGGGGTGTCCGTGGGCAGGCAGGGCTTTCTGTGCTGGCACCTTTTCCCTGCGAGGAATCCTCATTTGGATCGGGTTTTGGGGGGGCTGCTAAAATGGCGGGGCGGGGGTGACCAAAGGGGGGACAGCAGCCTTGTTTCCCGGGACAGAAAGCTTGTGAGGTTTGGCTTTCAGGTGCAGTGTGTGGCGCAGCCTGAGGTGTACATGGGCAGGCAGGGCTTTCTGTGCTGGCACCTTTTCCCTGCGAGGAATCCTCATTTGGATCGGGTTTTGGGGGGGCTGCTAAAATGGCGGGGCGGGGGTGACCAAAGGGGGGACAGCAGCCCTGTTTCCCGGGACAGAAAGCTTGTGAGGTTTGGCTTTCAGGTGCAGTGTGTGGCACAGCCTGGGCACTCTGTGGGCAGGCAGGGCTTTCCGTGCTGGCACATTTTCCCTGCGAGGAATCCTCATTTGGATCGAGTTTTGGGGGGGCTTCTGAAATGTTGGGGCGGGACTGACCGAAGGGGGGACAGCAGCCCTGTTTCCCGGGACAGAAAGCTTGTGAGGTTTGGCTTTCAGGTGCAGTGTGTGGCTCAGCCTGGGCACTCTGTGGGCAGGCAGGGCTTTCTGTGCTGGCACCTTTTCCCTGCGAGGAATCCTCATTTGGATCGGGTTTTGGGGGGGCTGCTAAAATGGCGGGGCGGGGCTGACCAAGGTGGGGGACAGCAGCCCTGTTTCCCGGGACAGAAAGCTTGTGAGGTTTGGCTTTCAGGTGCAGTGTGTGGCTCAGCCTGGGCACTCTGTGGGCAGGCAGGGCTTTCTGTGCTGGCACCTTTTCCCTGCGAGGAATCCTCATTTGGATCGGGTTTGGATCGGGTGGCCGGCAATGGCGTGGCGGGGGTGACCAAAAGGGGGACAGCAGCCCTGTTTCCCGGGACAGAAAGCTTGTGAGGTTTGGCTTTCAGGTGCAGTGTGTGGCGCAGCCTGGCGTGTCCGTGGGCAGGCAGGGCTTTCTGTGCTGGCACCTTTTCCCTGCGAGGAATCCTCATTTGGATCGGGTTTTGGGGGGGCTGCTAAAATGGCGGGGCGGGGCTGACCAAAGGGGGGACAGCAGCCCTGTTTCCCGGGACAGAAAGCTTGTGAGGTTTGGCTTTCAGGTGCAGTGTGTGGCGCAGCCTGGGGTGTCCGTGGGCAGGCAGGGCTTTCTGTGCTGGCACCTTTTCCCTGCGAGGAATCCTCATTTGGATCGGGTTTGGATCGGGTGGCCGGCAATGGCGGGGCGGGGGTGACCAAAGGGGGGACAGCAGCCCTGTTTCCCGGGACAGAAAGCTTGTGAGGTTTGGCTTTCCGGTGCAGTGTGTGGCACAGCCTGGGCACTCTGTGGGCAGGCAGGGCTTTCTGTGCTGGCACCTTTTCCCTGCGAGGAATCCTCATTTGGATCGGGTTTGGATCCGGTGGCCGGCAGTGGTGGGCGGGGCTGACCAAAGGGGGGACAGCAGCCCTGTTTCCCGGGACAGAAAGCTTGTGAGGTTTGGCTTTCAGGTGCAGTGTGTGGCGCAGCCTGGGGTGTCCGTGGGCAGGCAGGGCTTTCTGTGCTGGCACCTTTTCCCTGCGAGGAATCCTCATTTGGATCGGGTTTTGGGGCGGCTGCTAAAATGGCGGGGCGGGGCTGACCAAAGGGGGGACAGCAGCCCTGTTTCCCGGGACAGAAAGCTTGTGAGGTTTGGCTTTCAGGTGCAGTGTGTGGCACAGCGTGGGCACTCTGTGGGCAGGCAGGGCTTTCTGTGCTGGCACCTTTTCCCTGCGAGGAATCCTCATTTGGATCGGGTTTGGATCGGGTGGCCGGCAGTGGTGGGCGGGGCTGACCAAGGTGGGGGACAGCAGCCCTGTTTCCCGGGACAGAAAGCTTGTGAGGTTTGGCTTTCAGGTGCAGTGTGTGGCACAGCCTGGGCACTCTGTGGGCAGGCAGGGCTTTCTGTGCTGGCACCTTTTCCCTGCGAGGAATCCTCATTTGGATCGAGTTTTGGGGGGGCTGCTAAAATGGCGGGGCGGGGCTGACCAAAGGGGGGACAGCAGCCCTGTTTCCCGGGACAGAAAGCTTGTGAGGTTTGGCTTTCAGGTGCAGTGTGTGGCACAGCCTGGGCACTCTGTGGGCAGGCAGGGCTTTCTGTGCTGGCACCTTTTCCCTGCGAGGAATCCTCATTTGGATCGGGTTTGGATCGGGTGGCCGGCAATGGCGGGGCGGGGGTGACCAAAGGGGGGACAGCAGCACTGTTTCCCGGGACAGAAAGCTTGTGAGGTTTGGCTTTCAGGTGCAGTGTGTGGCACAGCCTGGGCACTCTGTGGGCAGGCAGGGCTTTCTGTGCTGGCACCTTTTCCCTGCGAGGAATCCTCATTTGGATCGAGTTTTGGGGGGGCTGCTAAAATGGCGGGGCGGGGGTGACCAAAGGGGGGACAGCAGCCCTGTTTCCCGGGACAGAAAGCTTGTGAGGTTTGGCTTTCAGGTGCAGTGTGTGGCACAGCCTGGGCACTCTGTGGGCAGCCAGGGCTTTCGGTGCTGGCACCTTTTCCCTGCGAGGAATCCTCATTTGGATCGGGTTTGGATCCGGTGGCCGGCAGTGGTGGGCGGGTCTGACCAAAGGGGGGACAGCAGCCCTGTTTCCCGGGACAGAAAGCTTGTGAGGTTTGGCTTTCAGGTGCAGTGTGTGGCGCAGCCTGGGGTGTCCGTGGGCAGGCAGGGCTTTCTGTGCTGGCACCTTTTCCCTGCGAGGAATCCTCATTTGGATCGGGTTTTGGGGGGGCTGCTAAAATGGCGGGGCGGGGGTGACCAAAGGGGGGACAGCAGCCCTGTTTGCCGGGACAGAAAGCTTGTGAGGTTTGGCTTTCAGGTGCAGTGTGTGGCGCAGCTTGGGGTGTCCGTGGGCAGGCAGGGCTTTCTGTGCTGGCACCTTTTCCCTGCGAGGAATCCTCATTTGGATCGGGTTTTGGGGGGGCTGCTAAAATGGCGGGGCGGGGTGACCAAAGGGGGGACAGCAGCCCTGTTTCCCGGGACAGAAAGCTTGTGAGGTTTGGCTTTCAGGTGCAGTGTGTGGCACAGCCTGGGCACTCTGTGGGCAGGCAGGGCTTTCTGTGCTGGCACCTTTTCCCTGCGAGGAATCCTCATTTGGATCGAGTTTTGGGGGGGCTGCTAAAATGGCGGGGCGGGGGTGACCAAAGGGGGGACAGCAGCCCTGTTTCCCGGGACAGAAAGCTTGTGAGGTTTGGCTTTCAGGCGCAGTGTGTGGCACAGCGTGGGCACTCTGTGGGCAGGCAGGGCTTTCTGTGCTGGCACCTTTTCCCTGCGAGGAATCCTCATTTGGATCGGGTTTGGATCGGGTGGCCGGCAGTGGTGGGCGGGGCTGACCAAGGTGGGCGACAGCAGCCCTGTTTCCCGGGACAGAAAGCTTGTGAGGTTTGGCTTTCAGGTGCAGTGTGTGGCTCAGCCTGGGCACTCTGTGGGCAGGCAGGGCTTTCTGTGCTGGCACCTTTTCCCTGCGAGGAATCCTCATTTGGATCGAGTTTTGGGGGGGCTGCTAAAATGGCGGGGCGGGGGTGACCAAAGGGGGGACAGCAGCCCTGTTTCCCGGGACAGAAAGCTTGTGAGGTTTGGCTTTCAGGTGCAGTGTGTGGCACAGCCTGGGCACTCTGTGGGCAGGCAGGGCTTTCTGTGCTGGCACCTTTTCCCTGCGAGGAATCCTCATTTGGATCGGGTTTGGATCGGGTGGCCGGCAACGGCGGGGCGGGGCTGACCAAGGTGGGGGACAGCAGCCCTGTTTCCCGGGACAGAAAGCTTGTGAGATTTGGCTTTCAGGTGCAGTGTGTGGCGCAGCCTGGGCACTCTGTGGGCAGGCAGGGCTTTCTGTGCTGGCACCTTTTCCCTGCGAGGAATCCTCATTTGGATCGGGTTTGGATCGGGTGGCCGGCAATGGCGGGGCGGGGCTGACCAAAGGGGGGACAGCAGCCCTGTTTCCCGGGACAGAAAGCTTGTGAGGTTTGGCTTTCAGGTGCAGTGTGTGGCACAGCCTGGGCACTCTGTGGGCAGGCAGGGCTTTCTGTGCTGGCACCTTTTCCCTGCGAGGAATCCTCATTTGGATCGGGTTTGGATCGGGTGGCCGGCAATGGCGGGGCGGGGGTGACCGAAGGGGGGACAGCAGCCCTGTTTCCCGGGACAGAAAGCTTGTGAGGTTTGGCTTTCAGGTGCAGTGTGTGGCACAGCCTGGGCACTCTGTGGGCAGCCAGGGCTTTCGGTGCTGGCACCTTTTCCCTGCGAGGAATCCTCATTTGGATCGGGTGGCCGGCAGTGGTGGGCGGGGCTGACCAAAGGGGGGACAGCAGCCCTGTTTCCCGGGACAGAAAGCTTGTGAGGTTTGGCTTTCAGGTGCAGTGTGTGGCGCAGCCTGGGGTGTCCGTGGGCAGGCAGGGCTTTCTGTGCTGGCACCTTTTCCCTGCGAGGAATCCTCATTTGGATCGGGTTTGGATCGGGTGGCCGGCAATGGCGGGGCGGGGGTGACCAAAGGGGGGACAGCAGCCCTGTTTCCCGGGACAGAAAGTTTGTGAGGTTTGGCTTTCAGGTGCAGTGTGTGGCACAGCCTGGGCACTCTGTGGGCAGGCAGGGCTTTCTGTGCTGGCACCTTTTCCCTGCGAGGAATCCTCATTTGGATCGTGTTTTGGGGGGGCTTCTAAAATGGCGGGGCGGGGTGACCAAAGGGGGGACAGCAGCCCTGTTTCCCGGGACAGAAAGCTTGTGAGGTTTGGCTTTCAGGTGCAGTGTGTGGCGCAGCTTGGGGTGTCCGTGGGCAGGCAGGGCTTTCTGTGCTGGCACCTTTTCCCTGCGAGGAATCCTCATTTGGATCGGGTTTGGATCGGGTGGCCGGCAGTGGTGGGCGGGGCTGACCAAGGTGGGGGACAGCAGCCCTGTTTCCCGGGACAGAAAGCTTGTGAGGTTTGGCTTTCAGGTGCAGTGTGTGGCTCAGCCTGGGCACTCTGTGGGCAGGCAGGGCTTTCTGTGCTGGCACCTTTTCCCTGCGAGGAATCCTCATTTGGATCGAGTTTTGGGGGGGCTGCTAAAATGGCGGGGCGGGGGTGACCAAAGGGGGGACAGCAGCCCTGTTTCCCGGGACAGAAAGCTTGTGAGGTTTGGCTTTCAGGTGCAGTGTGTGGCACAGCCTGGGCACTCTGTGGGCAGGCAGGGCTTTCTGTGCTGGCACCTTTTCCCTGCGAGGAATCCTCATTTGGATCGGGTTTGGATCGGGTGGCCGGCAATGGCGGGGCGGGGGTGACCAAAGGGGGGACAGCAGCACTGTTTCCCGGGACAGAAAGCTTGTGAGGTTTGGCTTTCAGGTGCAGTGTGTGGCACAGCCTGGGCACTCTGTGGGCAGGCAGGGCTTTCTGTGCTGGCACCTTTTCCCTGCGAGGAATCCTCATTTGGATCGAGTTTTGGGGGGGCTGCTAAAATGGCGGGGCGGGGGTGACCAAAGGGGGGACAGCAGCCCTGTTTCCCGGGACAGAAAGCTTGTGAGGTTTGGCTTTCAGGTGCAGTGTGTGGCACAGCCTGGGCACTCTGTGGGCAGCCAGGGCTTTCGGTGCTGGCACCTTTTCCCTGCGAGGAATCCTCATTTGGATCGGGTTTGGATCCGGTGGCCGGCAGTGGTGGGCGGGTCTGACCAAAGGGGGGACAGCAGCCCTGTTTCCCGGGACAGAAAGCTTGTGAGGTTTGGCTTTCAGGTGCAGTGTGTGGCGCAGCCTGGGGTGTCCGTGGGCAGGCAGGGCTTTCTGTGCTGGCACCTTTTCCCTGCGAGGAATCCTCATTTGGATCGGGTTTTGGGGGGGCTGCTAAAATGGCGGGGCGGGGGTGACCAAAGGGGGGACAGCAGCCCTGTTTGCCGGGACAGAAAGCTTGTGAGGTTTGGCTTTCAGGTGCAGTGTGTGGCGCAGCTTGGGGTGTCCGTGGGCAGGCAGGGCTTTCTGTGCTGGCACCTTTTCCCTGCGAGGAATCCTCATTTGGATCGGGTTTTGGGGGGGCTGCTAAAATGGCGGGGCGGGGTGACCAAAGGGGGGACAGCAGCCCTGTTTCCCGGGACAGAAAGCTTGTGAGGTTTGGCTTTCAGGTGCAGTGTGTGGCACAGCCTGGGCACTCTGTGGGCAGGCAGGGCTTTCTGTGCTGGCACCTTTTCCCTGCGAGGAATCCTCATTTGGATCGAGTTTTGGGGGGGCTGCTAAAATGGCGGGGCGGGGGTGACCAAAGGGGGGACAGCAGCCCTGTTTCCCGGGACAGAAAGCTTGTGAGGTTTGGCTTTCAGGCGCAGTGTGGGGCACAGCCTGGGCACTCTGTGGGCAGGCAGGGCTTTCTTTGCTGGCACCTTTTCCCTGCGAGGAATCCTCATTTGGGTCGCGTTTGGATCGGGTGGCCGGCAATGGCGGGGCGGGGGTGACCAAAGGGGGGACAGCAGCCCTGTTTCCCGGGACAGAAAGCTTGTGAGGTATGGCTTTCAGGTGCATTGTGTGGCTCAGCCTGGGCACTCTGTGGGCAGGCAGGGCTTTCTGTGCTGGCACCATTTCCCTGCGAGGAATCCTCATTTGGATCGGGTTTGGATCCGGTGGCCGGCAGTGGTGGGCGGGGGTGACCAAAGGGGGGACAGCAGCCCTGTTTCCCGGGACAGAAAGCTTGTGAGGTTTGGCTTTCAGGTGCAGTGTGTGGCGCAGCCTGGGGTGTCCGTGGGCAGGCAGGGCTTTCTGTGCTGGCACCTTTTCCCTGCGAGGAATCCTTATTTGGATCGGGTTTTGGGGGGGCTGCTAAAATGGCGGGGCGGGGCTGACCAAAGGGGGGACAGCAGCCCTGTTTCCCGGGACAGAAAGCTTGTGAGGTTTGGCTTTCAGGTGCAGTGTGTGGCACAGCCTGGGCACTCTGTGGGCAGGCAGGGCTTTCTGTGCTGGCACCTTTTCCCTGCGAGGAATCCTCATTTGGATCGGGTTTGGATCGGGTGGCCGGCAACGGCGGGGCGGGGCTGACCAAGGTGGGGGACAGCAGCCCTGTTTCCCGGGACAGAAAGCTTGTGAGATTTGGCTTTCAGGTGCAGTGTGTGGCGCAGCCTGGGCACTCTGTGGGCAGGCAGGGCTTTCTGTGCTGGCACCTTTTCCCTGCGAGGAATCCTCATTTGGATCGGGTTTGGATCGGGTGGCCGGCAGTGGTGGGCGGGTCTGACCAAAGGGGGGACAGCAGCCCTGTTTCCCGGGACAGAAAGCTTGTGAGGTTTGGCTTTCAGGTGCGGTGTGTGGCGCAGCCTGGGGTGTCCGTGGGCAGGCAGGGCTTTCTGTGCTGGCACCTTTTCCCTGCGAGGAATCCTCATTTGGATCGGGTTTGGATCGGGTGGCCGGCAATGGCGGGGCGGGGGTGACCAAAGGGGGGACAGCAGCCCTGTTTCCCGGGACAGAAAGTTTGTGAGGTTTGGCTTTCAGGTGCAGTGTGTGGCACAGCCTGGGCACTCTGTGGGCAGGCAGGGCTTTCTGTGCTGGCACCTTTTCCCTGCGAGGAATCCTCATTTGGATCGTGTTTTGGGGGGGCTGCTAAAATGGCGGGGCGGGGTGACCAAAGGGGGGACAGCAGCCCTGTTTCCCGGGACAGAAAGCTTGTGAGGTTTGGCTTTCAGGTGCAGTGTGTGGCACAGCCTGGGCACTCTGTGGGCAGGCAGGGCTTTCTGTGCTGGCACCTTTTCCCTGCGAGGAATCCTCATTTGGATCGAGTTTTGGGGGGGCTGCTAAAATGGCGGGGCGGGGGTGACCAAAGGGGGGACAGCAGCCCTGTTTCCCGGGACAGAAAGCTTGTGAGGTTTGGCTTTCAGGCGCAGTGTGGGGCACAGCCTGGGCACTCTGTGGGCAGGCAGGGCTTTCTTTGCTGGCACCTTTTCCCTGCGAGGAATCCTCATTTGGGTCGCGTTTGGATCGGGTGGCCGGCAATGGCGGGGCGGGGGTGACCAAAGGGGGGACAGCAGCCCTGTTTCCCGGGACAGAAAGCTTGTGAGGTTTGGCTTTCAGGTGCATTGTGTGGCTCAGCCTGGGCACTCTGTGGGCAGGCAGGGCTTTCTGTGCTGGCACCATTTCCCTGCGAGGAATCCTCATTTGGATCGGGTTTGGATCCGGTGGCCGGCACTGGTGGGCGGGGCTGACCAAAGGGGGGACAGCAGCCCTGTTTCCCGGGACAGAAAGCCTGTGAGGTTTGGCTTTCAGGTGCAGTGTGTGGCGCAGACTGGGCACACTGTGGGCAGGCAGGGCTTTCTGTGCTGGCACCTTTTCCCAGCGAGGAAACCTCATTTGGATCGGGTTTTGGGGGGGCTGCTGAAATGACGGGGCGGGGTTGACCAAAGGGGGGACAGCAGCCCTGTTTCCCGGGACAGAAAGCTTGTGAGGTTTGGCTTTCAGGTGCAGTGTGTGGCGCAGCCTGGGGTGTCCGTGGGCAGGCAGGGCTTTCTGTGCTGGCACCTTTTCCCTGCGAGGAATCCTCATTTGGATCGGGTTTTGGGGGGGCTGCTGAAATGGCGGGGCGGGTCTGACCAAAGGGGGGACAGCAGCCCTGTTTCCCGGGACAGAAAGCTTGTGAGGTTTGGCTTTCAGGTGCAGTGTGTGGCACAGCCTGGGCAGTCTGTGGGCAGGCAGGGCTTTCTGTGCTGGCACCTTTTCCCTGCGAGGAATCCTCATTTGGATCTGGTTTGGATCGGGTGGCCGGCAGTGGTGGGCGGGGCTGACCAAAGTGGGGACAGCAGCCCTGTTTCCCGGGACAGAAAGCTTGTGAGGTTTGGCTTTCAGGTGCAGTGTGTGGCGCAGCCTGGGGTGTCCTTGGGCAGGCAGGGCTTTCTGTGCTGGCACCTTTTCCCAGCGAGGAAACCTCATTTGGATCGGGCTTTGGGCGGGCTGCTAAAATGGTGGTGCGGGGTTGACCAAAGGGGGGACAGCAGCCCTGTTTCCCGGGACAGAAAGCTTGTGAGGTTTGGCTTTCAGGTGCAGTGTGTGGCACAGCCTGGGCACTCTGTGGGCAGGCAGGGCTTTCCGTGCTGGCACCTTTTCCCTGCGAGGAATCCTCATTTGGATCGGGTTTTGGGGGGGCTGCTAAAATGGCGGGGCGGGGCTGACCAAAGGGGGGACAGCAGCCCTGTTTCCCGGGACAGAAAGCTTGTGAGGTTTGGCTTTCAGGTGCAGTGTGTGGCACAGCCTGGGCACTCTGTGGGCAGGCAGGTCTTTCTGTGCTGGCACCTTTTCCCTACGAGGAATCCTCATTTGGATCGGGTTTTGGGGGGGCTGCTCAAATGGCGGGGCGGGGGTGACCAAAGGGGGGACAGCAGCCCTGTTTCCCGGGACAGAAAGCTTGTGAGGTTTGGCTTTCAGGTGCAGTGTGTGGCACAGCCTGGGGTGTCCGTGGGCAGGCAGGGCTTTCTGTGCTGGCACCTTTTCCCTGCGAGGAATCCTCATTTGGATCGGGTTTTGGGGGGGCTGCTAAAATGGCGGGGCGGGGCTGACCAAAGGGGGGACAGCAGCTCTGTTTCCCGGGACAGAAAGCTTGTGAGGTTTGGCTTTCAGGTGCAGTGTGGGGCACAGCCTGGGCACTCTGTGGGCAGGCAGGGCTTTCTGTGCTGGCACCTTTTCCATGCGAGGAATCCTCATTTGGGTCGGGTTTGGATCGGGTGGCCGCAATGGCGGGGCGGGGGTGACCAAAGGGGGGACAGCAGCCCTGTTTCCCGGGACAGAAAGCTTGTGAGGTTTGGCTTTCAGGTGCAGTGTGTGGCGCAGCCTGGGCAGTCTGTGGGCAGGCAGGGCTTTCTGTGCTGGCACCTTTTCCCTGCGAGGAATCCTCATTTGGATCTGGTTTTGGGGGGGCTGCTAAAATGGCGGGGCGGGGCTGACCAAAGGGGGGACAGCAGCCCTGTTTCCCGGGACAGAAAGCTTGTGAGGTTTGGCTTTCAGGTGCAGTGTGTGGCACAGCCTGGGCACACTGTGGGCAGGCAGGGCTTTCTGTGCTGGCACCTTTTCCCTGCGAGGAATCCTCATTTGAATCGGGTTTGGATCGGGTGGCCGGCAGTGGTGGGCGGGGCTGACCAAGGTGGGGGACAGCAGCCCTCTTTCCCGGGACAGAAAGCTTGTGAGGTTTGGCTTTCAGGTGCAGTGTGTGGCACAGCCTGGGCACTCTGTGGGCAGGCAGGGCTTTCTGTGCTGGCACCTTTTCCCTGCGAGGAATCCTCGTTTGGATCGGGTGACCGGCAATGGCGGGGCGGGGCTGACCAAAGGGGGGACAGCAGCCCTGTTTCCCGGGACAGAAAGCTTGTGAGGTTTGGCTTTCAGGTGCATTGTGTGGCTCAGCCTGGGCACTCTGTGGGCAGGCAGGGCTTTCTGTGCTGGCACCTTTTCCCTGCGAGGAATCCTCATTTGGATCGGGCTTTGGGGGGGCTGCTAAAATGACGGGGCGGGGCTGACCAAAGGGGGGACAGCAGCCCTGTTTCCCGGGACAGAAAGCTTGTGAGGTTTGGCTTTCAGGTGCAGTGTGTGGCGCAGCCTGGGGTGTCCGTGGGCAGGCAGGGCTTTCTGTGCTGGCACCTTTTCCCTGCGAGGAATCCTCATTTGGATCGGGTTTTGGGGGGGCTGCTAAAATGGCGGGGCGGGGCTGACCAAAGGGGGGACAGCAGCCCTGTTTCCCGGGACAGAAAGCTTGTGAGGTTTGGCTTTCAGGTGCAGTGTGTGGCACAGCCTGGGCACTCTGTGGGCAGGCAGGGCTTTCTGTGCTGGCACCTTTTCCCTGCGAGGAATCCTCATTTGGATCGGGTTTTGGGGGGGCTGCTAAAATGGTTGTGCGGGTCTGACCAAAGGGGGGGACAGCAGCCCTGTTTCCCGGGACAGAAAGCTTGTGAGGTTTGGCTTTCAGGTGCAGTGTGTGGCACAGCCTGGGCACTCTGTGGGCAGGCAGGGCTTTCTGTGCTGGCACCTTTTCCCTGCGAGGAATCCTCATTTGGATCTGGTTTGGATCGGGTGGCCGGCAGTGGTGGGCGGGGCTGACCAAAGGGGGGACAGCAGCCCTGTTTCCCGGGACAGAAAGCTTGTGAGGTTTGGCTTTCAGGTGCAGTGTGTGGCGCAGCCTGGGGTGTCCGTGGGCAGGCAGGGCTTTCTGTGCTGGCACCTTTTCCCTGCGAGGAATCCTCATTTGGATCGGGTTTTGGGGGGGCTGCTAAAATGGCGGGGCGGGGCTGACCAAAGGGGGGACAGCAGCCCTGTTTCCCGGGACAGAAAGCTTGTGAGGTTTGGCTTTCAGGTGCAGTGTGTGGCACAGCCTGGGCACTCTGTGGGCAGGCAGGGCTTTCTGTGCTGGCACCTTTTCCCTGCGAGGAATCCTCATTTGGATCGGGTTTGGATCGGGTGGCCGGCAATGTCGGGGCGGGGCTGACCAAAGGGGGGACAGCAGCCCTGTTTCCCGGGACAGAAAGCTTGTGAGGTTTGGCTTTCAGGTGCAGAGTGTGGCGCAGCCTGGGGTGTCCGTGGGCAGGCAGGGCTTTCTGTGCTGGCACCTTTTCCCTGCGAGGAATCCTCATTTGGATCGGGTTTTGGGGCGGCTGCTAAAATGGCGGGGCGGGGGTGACCAAAGGGGGGACAGCAGCCCTGTTTCCCGGGACAGAAAGCTTGTGAGGTTTGGCTTTCAGGTGCAGTGTGTGGCACAACCTGGGCACTCTGTGGGCAGGCAGGGCTTTCTGTGCTGGCACCTTTTCCCTGCGCGGAATCCTCATTTGGATCGGGTTTGGATCGGGTGGCCGGCAATGGCGGGGCGGGGGTGACCAAAAGGGGGACAGCAGCCCTGTTTCCCGGGACAGAAAGCTTGGGAGGTTTGGCTTTCAGGTGCAGTGTGTGGCGCAGCCTGGGGTGTCCGTGGGCAGGCAGGGCTTTCTGTGCTGGCACCTTTTCCCTGCGAGGAATCCTCATTTGGATCGGGTTTGGATCGGGTGGCCGGCAATGGCGGGGCGGGGGTGACCAAAGGGGGGACAGCAGCCCTGTTTCCCGGGACAGAAAGCTTGTGAGGTTTGGCTTTCAGGTGCAGTGTGTGGCACAGCCTGGGCACTCTGTGGGCAGGCAGGGCTTTCTGTGCTGGCACCTTTTCCCTGCGAGGAATCCTCATTTGGATCGGGTTTTGGGGGGGCTGCTGAAATGGCGGGGCGGGTCTGACCAAAGGGGGGACAGCAGCCCTGTTTCCCGGGACAGAAAGCTTGTGAGGTTTGGCTTTCAGGTGCAGTGTGTGGCACAGCCTGGGCACTCTGTGGGCAGGCAGGGCTTTCTGTGCTGGCACCTTTTCCCTGCGAGGAATCCTCATTTGGATCGGGTTTGGATCGGGTGGCCGGCAACGGCGGGGCGGGGCTGACCAAGGTGGGGGACAGCAACCCTGTTTCCCGGGACAGAAAGCTTGTGAGGTTTGGCTTTCAGGTGCAGTGTGTGGCGCAGCCTGGGGTGTCCGTGGGCAGGCAGGGCTTTCTGTGCTGGCACCTTTTCCCTGCGAGGAATCCTCATTTGGATCGAGTTTTGGGGGGGCTGCTAAAATGGCGGGGCGGGGGTGACCAAAGGGGGGACAGCAGCCCTGTTTCCCGGGACAGAAAGCTTGTGAGGTTTGGCTTTCAGGTGCATTGTGTGGCTCAGCCTGGGCACTCTGTGGGCAGGCAGGGCTTTCTGTGCTGGCACCTTTTCCCTGCGAGGAATCCTCATTTGGATCGGGTTTGGATCGGGTGGCCGGCAGTGGTGGGCGGGGCTGACCAAAGGGGGGACAGCAGCCCTGTTTCCCGGGACAGAAAGCTTGTGAAGTTTGGCTTTCAGGTGCATTGTGTGTGGCACAGCCTGGGCACTCTGTGGGCAGGCAGGGCTTTCTGTGCTGGCACCTTTTCCCTGCGAGGAATCCTCATTTGGATCGAGTTTTGGGGGGGCTGCTAAAATGGCGGGGCGGGGCTGACCAAAGGGGGGACAGCAGCCCTGTTTCCCGGGACAGAAAGCTTGTGAGGTTTGGCTTTCAGGTGCATTGTGTGCCTCAGCCTGGGCACTCTGTGGGCAGGCAGGGCTTTCTGTGCTGGCACCTTTTCCCTGCGAGGAATCCTCATTTGGATCGGGTTTGGATCGGGTGGCCGGCAGTGGTGGGCGGGGCTGACCAAAGGGGGGACAGCAGCCCTGTTTCCCGGGACAGAAAGTTTGTGAGGTTTGGCTTTCAGGTGCAGTGTGTGGCGCAGCCTGGGGTGTCCGTGGGCAGGCAGGGCTTTCTGTGCTGGCACCTTTTCCCTGCGAGGAATCCTCATTTGGATCGGGTTTGGATCGGGTGGCCGGCAATGGCGGGGCGGGGGTGGCCAAAAGGGGGACAGCAGCCCTGTTTCCCGGGACAGAAAGCTTGGGAGGTTTGGCTTTCAGGTGCAGTGTGTGGCGCAGCCTGGGGTGTCCGTGGGCAGGCAGGGCTTTCTGTGCTGGCACCTTTTCCCTGCGAGGAATCCTCATTTGGATCGGGTTTGGATCGGGTGGCCGGCAATGGCGGGGCGGGGGTGACCAAAGGGGGGACAGCAGCCCTGTTTCCCGGGACAGAAAGCTTGTGAGGTTTGGCTTTCAGGTGCAGTGTGTGGCACAGCCTGGGCACTCTGTGGGCAGGCAGGGCTTTCTGTGCTGGCACCTTTTCCCTGCGAGGAATCCTCATTTGGATCGGGTTTGGATCGGGTGGCCGGCAGTGGTGGGCGTGGCTGACCAAAGGGGGGACAGCAGCCCTGTTTCCCGGGACAGAAAGTTTGTGAGGTTTGGCTTTCAGGTGCAGTGTGTGGCGCAGCCTGGGGTGTCCGTGGGCAGGCAGGGCTTTCTGTGCTGGCACCTTTTCCCTGCGAGGAATCCTCATTTGGATCGGGTTTTGGGGGGGCTGCTGAAATGGCGGGGCGGGTCTGACCAAAGGGGGGACAGCAGCCCTGTTTCCCGGGACAGAAAGCTTGTGAGGTTTGGCTTTCAGGTGCAGTGTGTGGCACAGCCTGGGCACTCTGTGGGCAGGCAGGGCTTTCTGTGCTGGCACCTTTTCCCTGCGAGGAATCCTCATTTGGATCGGGTTTTGGGGGGGCTGCTAAAATGGCGGGGCGGGGGTGACCAAAGAGGGGACAGCAGCCCTGTTTCCCGGGACAGAAAGCTTGTGAGGTTTGGCTTTCAGGTGCAGTGTGTGGCGCAGAATGGGGTGTCCGTTGGCAGACAGGGCTTTCTGTGCTGGCACCTTTTCCCTGCGAGGAATCCTCATTTGGATCGGGTTTGGATCGGGTGGCCGGCAGTGGTGGGCGGGGCTGACCAAGGTGGGGGACAGCAGCCCTGTTTCCCGGGACAGAAAGCTTGTGAGGTTTGGCTTTCAGGTGCAGTGTGTGGCACAGCCTGGGCACTCTGTGGGCAGGCAGGGCTTTCTGTGCTGGCACCTTTTCCCTGCGAGGAATCCTCATTTGGATCGGGTTTGGATCGGGTGGCCGGCAACGGCGGGGCGGGGCTGACCAAGGTGGGGGACAGCAACCCTGTTTCCCGGGACAGAAAGCTTGTGAGGTTTGGCTTTCAGGTGCAGTGTGTGGCGCAGCCTGGGGTGTCCGTGGGCAGGCAGGGCTTTCTGTGCTGGCACCTTTTCCCTGCGAGGAATCCTCATTTGGATCGAGTTTTGGGGGGGCTGCTAAAATGGCGGGGCGGGGCTGACCAAAGGGGGGACAGCAGCCCTGTTTCCCGGGACAGAAAGCTTGTGAGGTTTGGCTTTCAGGTGCATTGTGTGCCTCAGCCTGGGCACTCTGTGGGCAGGCAGGGCTTTCTGTGCTGGCACCTTTTCCCTGCGAGGAATCCTCATTTGGATCGGGTTTGGATCGGGTGGCCGGCAATGTCGGGGCGGGGCTGACCAAAGGGGGGACAGCAGCCCTGTTTCCCGGGACAGAAAGCTTGTGAGGTTTGGCTTTCAGGTGCAGTGTGTGGCGCAGCCTGGGGTGTCCGTGGGCAGGCAGGGCTTTCTGTGCTGGCCCCTTTTTCCCTGCGAGGAATCCTCATTTGAATCGAGTTTTGGGGGGGCTGCTAAAATGGCGGGGCGGGGGTGACCAAAGGGGGGACAGCAGCCCTGTTTCCCGGGACAGAAAGCTTGTGAGATTTGGCTTTCAGGTGCAGTGTGTGGCGCAGCGTGGGCACTCTGTGGGCAGGCAGGGCTTTCTGTGCTGGCACCTTTTCCCTGCGAGGAATCCTCATTTGGATCGGGTTTGGATCGGGTGGCCGGCAATGGCGGGGCGGGGCTGACCAAAGGGGGGACAGCAGCCCTGTTTCCCGGGACAGAAAGCTTGTGAGGTTTGGCTTTCAGGTGCATTGTGTGTGGCACAGCCTGGGGTGTCCGTGGGCAGGCAGGGCTTTCTGTGCTGGCACCTTTTCCCTGCGAGGAATCCTCATTTGGATCGAGTTTTGGGGGGGCTGCTAAAATGGCGGGGCGGGGGTGACCGAAGGGGGGACAGCAGCCCTGTTTCCCGGGACAGAAAGCTTGGGAGGTTTGGCTTTCAGGTGCATTGTGTGGCTCAGCCTGGGCACTCTGTGGGCAGGCAGGGCTTTCTGTGCTGGCACCTTTTCCCTGCGAGGAATCCTCATTTGGATCGGGTTTGGATCGGGTGGCCGGCAGTGGTGGGCGGGGCTGACCAAAGGGGGGACAGCAGCCCTGTTTCCCGGGACAGAAAGTTTGTGAGGTTTGGCTTTCAGGTGCAGTGTGTGGCGCAGCCTGGGGTGTTCGTGGGCAGGCAGGGCTTTCTGTGCTGGCACCTTTTCCCTGCGAGGAATCCTCATTTGGATCGGGTTTTGGGGGGGCTGCTAAAATGGCGGGGCGAGGGTGACCAAAGGGGGGACAGCAGCCCTGTTTCCCGGGACAGAAAGCTTGTGAGGTTTGGCTTTCAGGTGCAGTGTGTGGCTCAGCCTGGGCACTCTGTGGGCAGGCAGGGCTTTCTGTGCTGGCACCTTTTCCCTGCGAGGAATCCTCATTTGGATCTGGTTTGGATCGGGTGGCCGGCAGTGGTGGGCGGGGCTGACCAAGGGGGGGGACAGCAGCCCTGTTTCCCGGGACAGAAAGCTTGTGAGGTTTGGCTTTCAGGTGCAGTGTGTGGCACAGCCTGGGCACTCTGTGGGCAGGCAGGGCTTTCTGTGCTGGCACCTTTTCCCTGCGAGGAATCCTCGTTTGGATCGGGTGGCCGGCAATGGCGGGGCGGGGGTGACCAAAGGGGGGACAGCAGCCCTGTTTCCCGGGACAGAAAGCTTGTGAGGTTTGGCTTTCAGGTGCACTGTGTGGCTCAGCCTGGGGTGTCCGTGGGCAGGCAGGGCTTTCTGTGCTGGCACCTTTTCCCTGCGAGGAATCCTCATTTGGATCGGGTTTGGATCGGGTGGCCGGCAGTGGTGGGCGGGGCTGACAAAAGGGGGAACAGCAGCCCTGTTTCCCGGGACAGAAAGCTTGTGAGGTTTGGCTTTCAGGTGCATTGTGTGGCGCAGCCTGGGCACACTGTGGGCAGGCAGGGCTTTCTGTGCTGGCACCTTTTCCCTGCGAGGAATCCTCATTTGGATCGAGTTTTGGCGGGGCTGCTAAAATGGCGGGGCGAGGGTGACCAAAGTGGGGACAGCAGCCCTGTTTCCCGGGACAGAAAGCTTGTGAGGTTTGGCTTTCAGGTGCAGTGTGTGGCTCAGCCTGGGGTTTCCGTGGCAGGCAGGGCTTTCTGTGCTGGCACCTTTTCCCTGCGAGGAATCCTCATTTGGATCGGGTTTTGGGGGGGCTGCTAAAATGGCGGGGCGAGGGTGACCAAAGGGGGGACAGCAGCCCTGTTTCCCGGGACAGAAAGCTTGTGAGGTTTGGCTTTCAGGTGCAGTGTGTGGCACAGCCTGGGCACTCTGTGGGCAGGCAGGGCTTTCTGTGCTGGCACCTTTTCCCTGCGAGGAATCCTCATTTGGATCGAGTTTTGGGGGGGCTGCTAAAATGGCGGGGCGGGGCTGACCAAAGGGGGGACAGCAGCCCTGTTTGCCGGGACAGAAAGCTTGTGAGGTTTGGCTTTCAGGTGCAGTGTGTGGCACAGCCTGGGCACTCTGTGGGCAGGCAGGGCTTTCTGTGCTGGCACCTTTTCCCTGCGAGGAATCCTCGTTTGGATCGGGTGGCCGGCAATGGCGGGGCGGGGGTGACCAAAGGGGGGACAGCAGCCCTGTTTCCCGGGACAGAAAGCTTGTGAGGTTTGGCTTTCAGGTGCACTGTGTGGCTCAGCCTGGGGTGTCCGTGGGCAGGCAGGGCTTTCTGTGCTGGCACCTTTTCCCTGCGAGGAATCCTCATTTGGATCGGGTTTGGATCGGGTGGCCGGCGTTGGTGGGCGGGGCTGACCAAAGGGGGGACAGCAGCCCTGTTTCCCGGGACAGAAAGCTTGTGAGGTTTGGCTTTCAGGTGCATTGTGTGGCTCAGCCTGGGCACTCTGTGGGCAGGCAGGGCTTTCTGTGCTGGCACCTTTTCCCTGCGAGGAATCCTCATTTGGATCGGGTGGCCGGCAGTGGTGGGCGGGGCTGACCAAGGTGGGGGACAGCAGCCCTGTTTCCCGGGACAGAAAGCTTGTGAGGTTTGGCTTTCAGGTGCAGTGTGTGGCGCAGCCTGGGCACTCTGTGGGCAGGCAGGGCTTTCTGTGCTGGCACCTTTTCCCTGCGAGGAATCCTCATTTGGATCGGGTTTGGATCGGGTGTCCGGCAGTGGTGGGCGGGGCTGATCAAGGGGGGGGCAGCAGCCCTGTTTCCCGGGACAGAAAGCTTGTGAGGTTTGGCTTTCAGGTGCAGTGTGTTGCTCAGCCTGGGCACTCTGTGGGCAGGCAGGGCTTTCTCTGCTGGCACCTTTTCCCTGCGAGGAATCCTCATTTGGATCGGGTTTGGATCGGGTGGCCGGCAATGGCGGGGCGGGGCTGACCAAAGGGGGGACAGCAGCCCTGTTTCCTGGGACAGAAAGCTTGTGAGGTTTGGCTTTCAGGTGCAGTGTGTGGCACAGCCTGGGGTGTCCGTGGGCAGGCAGGGCTTTCTGTGCTGGCACCTTTTCCCTGCGAGGAATCCTCATTTGGATCGGGTTTGGATCGGGTGGCCGGCAATGGCGGGGCGGGGCTGACCAAAGGGGGGACAGCAGCCCTGTTTCCCGGGACAGAAAGCTTGTGAGGTTTGGCTTTCAGTGCATTGTGTGGCGCAGCCTGGGCACTCCGTGGGCAGGCAGGGCTTTCTGTGCTGGCACCTTTTCCCTGCGAGGAATCCTCATTTTTTTTGGGTATGGATCGGGTGGCCGGCAATGGCGGGGCGGGGCTGACCAAAGGGGGGGACAGCAGCAGTCTTCTTTCCCCGGGACAGAAAGCTTGTGAGGTTTGGCTTTCAGGTGCAGTGTATATTGCAGCCTGTGGTGTCCGTGAGCAGGCAGGGCTTTCTCTGCTGGCACCTTTTCCCTGCGAGGAATCCTCATTTGGATCGGGTTTGGATTGGGTGGCCGGCAGTGGCGGGGCGGGGCTGACCAAAGGGGGGACAGCAGCCCTGTTTCCCGGGACAGAAAGCTTGTGAGGTTTGGCTTTCAGGTGCAGTGTGTGGCGCAGCCTGGGGAGTCCGTGGGCAGCCAGGGCTTTCAGTGCTAGCGCTTTTTCCCTGCGAGGAATCCTCATTTGGATGGGGTTTGTGGGGGTCTGCTAAAATGGCTGGGTGGGGCTGACCAAAGGAGGGACCAAAGGATTTTCTGATGATGCTGAGTCCTTAAATGTCAAATTTTAGCATCTACTCCCACGAAGGAGCCGTCACCTCTGTACATTCCCCGCTCACTCTCAAGGGGTCTTTGCTTCCGTTTCCATGGAAGCTCTGTTGTGTATCACAGGAACGCAGCTGAAACCTGCTCTGAAAAGGCTGGAGAGACATGGGAAAAGGCCTGAAGAGGAGCAGCTCAATCCAAATTGGGTATTTCGTAGGAAAAGCCTGGGTGGGCGCTTCAGGGAATAGGTGTGGAGGCTGACCCAAAGCCCTCTGAGATCAGAGTCGGCCGTCAACAAGGACCTTCCCCTCACAAATCCAAGGTCCCAGCTCCCGGTGGGACCCCTGACGGCCACCAGCCACAGCCAGCTTTGTCCCAGCTCCGGGAACACGGTGGCCACCAGCCTCTGGCCTGCTGATACACCTTTGTATTTGTATTTTTATTTTGAATCAACAGCACTTTCAGCTACTTTTATTATTGTTTATAATTCTCCTAAGTCTGTATTTGCTTTGGAGGAGAGAATGAAAACTTGGGATGAAATGAAGTGGATCAGGATGGTGGAACAAAAAGGAAAAAAGCAGAAAACGTTTCAAATATTATTAAAGTGATTTTTTTCTCCACTAATATAAACCATGAAATGCCTTATAACATTATAGTATTTTACAGTTTTATGAAGCTTTCTATTGTGACTTTTATGGAATCAAAAGATGAAGATGATGAGATATTTTAGCATTTATATTTTTCAAAATTAAATGTATACTGAAAATAAAGTAGCTTTAAGCATTTATGGGAGAGTTCATGTCCATTTTCGCTCCGTATGTGTCGAGTCTTATCTGATTGAATTGAGATCTGAGGATCACTGTGGTGGTATGGGGGAGTGGCTGGCAATTTGGAAGCAGGCGTCCTTGGTTCGCCTGGATTGCCAAGGAGCAGCACGGAGATGAGCCCACTGGTGCCAGGGGTGTCACCTCCTTCAGGAAGCAGGCGGTGGGTGCAGGGGAGATGCAGCAGGTGGAGACCATGGAGAGGAAGGTCCTGGTGGAGCCCAGGAGCACAGGCAGGGGCGCCTGGCTGTAGCTGCTGGCGTACTCGTCCAGATACCTGCGGCAGGGGCGGGACGAGGAGACCCGGCACCCCGGGATCGGGAGCAGGAGCTGCGGGATTTAGGGGCGTTGGGGCTGCCCGGGGATGGGAGCCCTCTCCGGCTACCGGGAACGGCGAGTCCGCACTGCAGGACTTGACCGACAGGGCCGAGGACTGCGGGAGGGACAAGTGGTTATGGCCACCCACGACACACTCTCTCATCCCAGCCGTGCTTTGGGGTCCATCCCCCGCTTTTGGGTCGCGCCCCGGGGCTGCAGTCCCGGCCGTGCCCACCGGGGTCACCGCTCTCCCGTGCCAAGGCACAGCCCCGGCTCCCCCGGCCCGAGCGGGACCGTGTCCCGTTCCCTGGGGGGGTCCCAGCCCCAATCCCACCTCGGTCCTCCCGCCGCGGGGCCCCCACTCCGCCTGCCGGGCGAGAGGCGGCACCGGCCAGGACCCGCAGCGGGCACGGGCGGGACCCGGCAACGAGCCCCGGGAACAAACCCCCGAGCACGGACCCCAGGGAACGAGCCCCTGGACTTAAGAGTAAGGGGTTTGAAATCCTCAAAAGCTCAGTGACGACAGAACAGTGTCACTGCCTTTATCAGCTCATCTCTAAATTCAACATGGCACAAGAAGCTGTGCAGAAATACCCATCTCAACAAAGATATCCCAGAGCAGTTCGAATCCAAGGGTGCTTCACTTCAGCTGTGCACAAGCACCACTCCTGCTCACCTCCGTGCTGTGTCATACAGAGTCTGACATAACATTCCTTTGGGGAATGTGCTGGTTCCTGCTCACGAGGAGGCTGATACACCAGACTTACTGCCTGAGGTACAAAACACTCTCCAGAGCAATCACCCCAACAACTGTATCAGATAGAAACACATCCTTAGAAATAACAATTGCGATGCCAGGGTTTCATGTTTTAAACTCTCTGTCTCTCCCTCCAGAGTTCTCCTGGGAATGTAGGGATGGTGTTTAAGAGCAGCATAAGGAGAACTGACAGTCACTGTTCCACACTTTCCAGGATAGCAACACTGCCAAACTGAGCTTGTAACATAGACCCTCTCAGGATAATTTGTATATCTCATTAAATGCTAATTCTTCATGAGAAGAATCAGGACAGGGAGGCTGATTTAACACCTAGAGGGATTCGTGGGCTACAATGAGGACACTGACCACAAGCCTGGTGCTCCTGAAAAGAGCAGGTATTGACCTGACAAGTGCCTCAGATCGATCTGTGACAAGAAGTGGGAGGTGGAGTTGGTACCAGAGTCGCTGTCCCTTCACACACAGTTAGTCACTGGCCTGGAGAAAAGAAGGGGGTTCCTGCCTGCTCCTCTGCCCTGTCACTGCCCCGTTCCCTGGGAAAGTGCAGCTCTTGTCACTGCAGTGTAAAGGTGGGGAAAAGGCAGCGAGAGAAAGGCAGCCCAGCTTGGGGGGTGACCCTCCCTTCCTTCAGCTGCTGGGAAACGTGGCCAGGGGTCCCTCAGAGGCACTCCAGCTGAGGAGCTGCACCACTGCCGGAGGGACTTGGCACTGACGGGGCAAGGGCAGCTCCTAAAATGCCCAGCTGGAGGAACGAGCCGCCCAGGCCTCCGCACCAAGCCCCGTGCAGGGCACTTGGGCTGCTGGGGAATGGCCCAGCAGGGAGGTTCTGCTCCTGCCAGCCCAGCTGTTGCTGCCAACCGCATAGGAGGGGAGGTATTTTGTCAGGACAGTCGCTCATGGAACGGGTTGCCTGGGGAGGTTGTGGTATCCCCATCCGTGGAATGTTTCAAAACATGACTGGATCCCTCCCTGAGCAGCCCGGTGCGATCCCATTGGTGACTGTGGCCTGAGCAGGAGGTCAGACTTAGAGACCTTGAACTGTCTCTTCTGACCCAGATTCCTCTCCAGTCCTGCAGCAGTTCTGGCTTCTTACAGTCCATGAGACCTGTTGGTTCCACAGTCTGCAGAGAAGCTCCTTTGCCCAGCAGGCAGTCCTGGAATGCCCAGCCATCCATGGCAGAGATTCCCAGAGCTGCCACGTGCCCCAGCTGTCCCTGAGCCCCAGCTTTGGCCTCGGCACTGAAACGCTGCCAGGACCTGTCCCTGCTGTGCAGGTCCGTGGGGCTGCAGGACACGGTGTCACACAGCACACACGGCCACTGGGTCCTGCCAGCTCCTCCAGCCTGTGCTTCCTGATTGCCGGGCATTTTAGGGGCCACCTGTCTCCAGGGATGGGCAGGGAAACAGAGATTTCCTGTGACTGGGAGCAACACAGGGCCTTGCCAAGGCAAGCAAATCGCCTGGGCTTCAGGTGCCCGTGTGCAATTCCATCTCCAGGCTCTCCCCCAGCAGCAGGTTCCTGTCCCCAGTTCCCGACCTCCCTCAGCCGAGCGGGCGGGGCGGGGCCGCAGGGCCAGGCGGGCTGGGATTGGGCGGCGGCGCTCGAGCGCTGATTGGGCAGCGCTGGCGGCCCGCGGTATAAAGGGCCGGCGGGGCGGGTGCGGTCGGTTGTGTGTGAGGGCTGAGGGCGCGGCCCCGCTGCTGCCCGGGCTGCGGAGGGGAGAGCGCCTTGGCCGCTGGGTTATGGACCGGGGGAGCCGGGGGGCGTTTAGGGGCGCCTTGTGCTGGGCAGCGGGGGCCGGGTAAGGTCCTTCCCTGCCGGGTGACCCCGGGGGAGCCGTGGCAGGGCTGCGGGGCTGTTGCTCTCTGGGTGTCTCAGGGATTGCCTCGGAATCCCAAAGTCTTTCCCCGTGCAGGGTTACGAGGCAAAGACTGCTTTAACTTGGTTTCTTGGTGCTGCATTAATGCTTTTTGCTCGTTCTGTGTCAGTTTCCAGCCTGGCTCGTGGTTTCCCTGGTGCTGGGGAGTGGAGTCGAGTTGTGCTTCCTGCTGGGAGAGAGAAGGGCCTTGGGAAGCTGCTCCATGAGCCACAGCTGTGCCGAGCCCGGGAGTCTGTCCAGGTAAGAGCAGGGCTTATCCTGCCAGTGAGGAGCTGGGTTTGCTGTTGAAACATGCACATGCCTTTAAATGCAAGGACAGGCAGAAGCTGGGAGGGACCCTGAGCACATTTTAAAAGACCTTGACTGTGGGAGGAGTGTCCAGGAGAAATTATTCCTTTTTTTGCAGGGAGGCAGTTTGTGAGGACAGGGGGGTTGCTGTGCTCTCTAGCAAAAATACTCCCCTTGCTCTCTCAGCAGGATGTCGAGTGCCACCGTGTCCCTGAGGTTCCCCTTTCTGCTGTTGGGAGAGCACGAGGTGGATGGAGAGGATCCCCAGCCATCTGCAGGCAAAAGGGACTCGCACAACTGCGATTTTTCTCCAGGTCTCTTAAGGGGGACTTTCAGGGTACCATGGGTAATGTGCCAGCTCTCCTACTGGAGTTTTTGTCTTCTGCTATATTTGAGCATACAGAGTAAAACTAAAGTCAGGTGTGTTCTGGAGTATGTTACACTCATGCAAAGCTCCTTCCCTCTGTTTATTTTCTGTTCTGGAAAGCACAGTCTGGGGTTCCTGGGCACTTCCTATTAAATGATTCCATGAAAATAATTTTGTACTGAAAGGGGAAAGGAGCTGTCTGTGGGAGGTCAGATGTCACTGATAAAAGCTGTATGTTTTTTCACTCAGTAAGCTTTTAAAATATCTCACAGTGTGTAGGAATGCCTGGCTTCTAAAACTCACCGAGTCTTAGAAGTTTCTTTGAAGAGCTGTTTTCAGGCAGCAAAATTGGCCCTGCAGGAGGGACTCTGTGCCTGCTCTCCCGTGGCTCCAAGGGATCTCTGGCCCTTCACGCCGGCACCGAGATTTTCTCGGGAAGGGCCTCAGATCCCCGGACCAGTCTGGGACACAGGCAAGATCCCCCTGCCTTTAGAAATGAGGCCTTCTTGTGGCTTCCTCCCCGTACCCGTTGGTGGGTTCCAAAGAAGGCCTCTTGAAATGCCTTTTGGGCTGTCCATTGAGGCCTTGAGACCAAATTGGCCCCCTGGAGGGACAGTGCTGTTGGTGCCCCCCGGGTTGGGGCACCCCGAGGACTCCAGCGCGCACCGAAAGGATTATTCGGGGAGATCCTCGGGGTGCCCGGCCCTGGGGAGCTCAAAGCAAGGTCCCTGCAAAGGATTCAGGCATTGCTGAGAGTATCCCAGGGGTACCTGTCCCTGTTAGACATGGAGCTCTCTAATGGACTGTAATTGGGTGATAAAAGTGGTGCTCCAAGTGCCAAAGAAGTGTGGGATTGGGATTAAGAAATGAGCAGTGATGGTCCAATTGGCTGTTTTCTCGGGACTGTAATGGTAAGAGCTGCAGGAGTGCCAGGTGTGTGTTTCAGTCCCCACCATTTGGTTTGCACATGTCCTGGTCAGACACAGGTCCAACTTCCTCAGTCCTTAACCCAACAGAAGGAGAATGAAGGACTGGCAGTGTTAAGGTGATTGGTGTGACAGGGGTTAAACTGGGAAAACATTGGGGAATTCCTGAGTTTCTCTCTTTGCCAAACTCACCCAAACCTGTGCTAGGAAGAGATGGACTGGAAAAGTTGAGGCAGAAATGAAATGGAAAACTGGGGCTATTGAAACTGTAATTGCTGAAACTAAATGTGTCCAAGCAGCAGCTCTTGTTGTGCAGGGAATAGCTCCTGTCAGCAGCAAGGTCCCGACTGAAGTGGCAGCTGCAGTTGTTCCTGTGGTGTGGGCCAGTGGAATTGCAGGAGAGTGGGAGAGGGCAGAACCTGTAGGTATTACCCCTGATGTGGGATCTCTCCTGGTAAGGCAAACCCAGTATCCTTTAAAATCAGAATGCCAGACTGGATTGGTTGCAGTAACAGCTAAATTTGCTCATCCTCGTTTGCTTGTAGGACGTGAATGCAAGAACCTGCCAAGAAAACCAATGGCCAAGATGATTGATTAGTGCAAGACCTGAGAGGACCCCTGTAAGTGTCAACCTCGAGTAGATTCCAGTATTGGATTGCAAAGATGGCCTTTGCTGCATCTGCTTGAGCAAGGAAAGCCAAGAAACCTTGTCTTTGGCAGGAGAAAATCTGGAAAGCAGGAAGGAAGAAAAGAAGCCCCCTGACTCCTCCTGAGCCCCAGCCAGCCCATGAACTGCCTTGCTGGGAATGGTAGGACAGGCTGGACTCTGGATTGCTCCCTCTGGATGTGTGGAAAGACTGTTCTGCCAACTTTTCCAACAGCCTGTAAGCATTTGCTGCCTTGGCTAAATGGTGCAAGGGCAGCCTTTAAGCAGCTGAAGCATTCCCTGAGGAGAGCTCTGGGTCTGCCAGATGTCTCAGAACTGTTGGAAGCATCTTTCGTGGGGAGGGCAGACAAAGGACAAGGTGTGCAGTGACCCCCCTGAGAAGGGACTTTGAGTTAATGGCATCCCTGCAAGTGAACTGTGTGGGCTGTTCCCCCTGTAGGGCAGGTGATAATCTCAGCTACAGTGATGGGAAAAATGGTTAAAAGAGAGCCCAAAAAGCTGGAAATCCTCCAGGAGGCTCTTGGCAAACAGAGTTTGCTGAGTTCCCCCTGAAAGAAGGACAGTGATAGCTTTTGAGTGCTGGTAGATCCTTTTAATAGACAGCCTTGAGTGTGTCCTTGTTGCACCAGTAGGCCTTGCCAAAGTCCTAGTATTCCAGGAGATATGCCTATTGAAGTTTAAAATGATCTTCCTAATCCTTTGTTGTCTTGAGGCTCTCCCCTGCAGGAACTCCAGGAACTCCTGGTGCCGCCTGGGCCGATGGATTGGACGCCCCAGCCCCTCCGTTCCTGCCCAGCCACTGGGTCCGTGTCCAGTGGTGGCACTGCCAGCCCTGCAGGTGAAGTGGGAAGGGCCTTTCCAGGTCTTGTGGATCCATTTATAGTAGCCAAAGTTGCAGAAAAAGGATGTTGGGTCTCTTCTTAGAGTTCAGAAAGCTCCTTTTGGTTGGTGAGCAGGACAAAGTGGATCCTTCAGAGTTCCCATCCGTGTTTGTGTCTCAGCCTGTGTTAGGATTCAGGGCTGTAGCTGTTGTTGTCACTGAGGAGTCAAACTCTGCTTTAAATCATGAGACACTGGCCTGATGGCCCAGTGTCAAGAATAAAGGGGGAATGATATCTGAGTGTTGAGATGTAACAAGAGCTGATCCTTTTTGCAGTGGGATGTAGCCTGGAAACAGCACAGAGCTGAGCCAAGGGATTGAAAGGGACCAAGCAAGGGAGGTGAAGAAAGAAGGAAAGTGAAGCAGCAGCCAAGCAGCAGCAAGTTGCTGTGTAAGCAGGTGAGTTGTGTTGAGGTTCCTCAGGCAGGCACTGAGGACTTTGAGGGCTCCAGACAGAGCAGACCTGGGAAGGCCCTCGGTGAAGCCCCTTGGAAACCTTGTAAGGGTCGGTGTGTATGGTAATAAGTGTTGGAGAATGTCCTGACTGTGGAACAGGAATGCAGGGAAGGAAAATGAACCCTCCTGTAATGCTGACCCCTCCCATCAGCTGCAGTAGAGATAGCTGTGTGTGCCCTTTGGGAGCTGATTGCCAGGGCACCCGTGGGGCTGGGATCATGGCAGGGTGTTGTAAGCAAGGAATGCCTGGCTTCTAAAACTTACCAACTGAGACTTAGAGGTTCCTTTGAAGAGCTGATTTCAGACAGGAAAATTGCCCCCCCAGGAGGGACTCTGTGCCTGCTCTCCCGTGGCTCCAAGGGATCTCTGGCCCTTCACGCCGGCACCGAGATTTTCTCGGGAAGGGCCTCAGATCCCCGGACCAGTCTGGGACACAGGCAAGATCCCCCTGCATTTTAGGACCAAATTGGCCCCCTGGAGGGACAGTGCTGTTGGTGCCCCCCGGGTTGGGGCACCCCGAGGACTCCAGCGCGCACCGAAAGGATTATTCGGGGAGATCCTCGGGGTGCCCGGCCCTGGGGAGCTCAAAGCAAGGTCCCTGCAATGGATTCAGGCATTGCTGAGAGTATCCCAGGGGTACCTGTCCCTGCTAGACATGGAGCTCTCTAATGGGCTGTAATTGGGTGATAAAAGTGGTGCTCCAAGTGCCAAAGCAGTGTGGGATTGGGATTAAGAAATGAGCAGTGATGGTCCAATTGGCTGTTTTCTCTTGAATATAAGGATAAGAGCTGCAGGAGTGCCAGGTGTGTGTTCCAGTCCCCAGCATTTGGTTTGCACATGTCCTGGTCAGACACAGGTCCAACTTCCTCAGTCCTTAACCCAACAGAAGGAGAATGAAGGACTGGCAGTGTTAAAGTGATTGGTGTGACAGGGGTTAAACTGGGAAAACATTGGGGAATTCCAGAGTTTGTCTGTTTGCCAAACTCACCCAAACCTGTGCTAGGAAGAGATTGAGTGGAAAAGTTGAGGCAGAAATGAAATGGAAAACTGGGGATATTGAAACTGTAATTGCTGAAACTAAATGTGTCCAAGCAGCAGCTCTTGTTGTGCAGGGAATAACTCCTGTCAGCAGCAAGGTCCCGACTGAAGTGGCAGCTGCAGTTGTTCCTGTGGTGTGGGCCAGTGGAATTGCAGGAGAGTGGAAGAGGGCAGAACCTGTAGGTATTACCCCTGATGTGGGATCTCTCCTGGTAAGGCAAAGCCAGTATCCTTTAAAATCAGAATGCCAGCTTGGATTGGTTGCAGTAACAGCTAAATTGGCTCATCCTGGTTTGCCTGTAGGATGTGAATGCAAGAACCTGCCAAGGAACCAATGACCAAGATGATTGATCAGTGCAGGATCTGAGAGAAGCACCTTGAATGACAACCTCGAGCAGTTTCCAGTATTGGATTGAAAAGATGGCCTTTGCTGCATCTCCTTGAGCAAGGAAAGCCAAGAAACCCATGATTTGGAAGGAGAAAACCTGGAAAGGAGGAAGGAAGAAAAGAAGCTCCCTGACTCCTCCTGAGCCCCAGACAGCCCATGAACTGCCTTGCTGGGAATGGTGGGACGGGGTGGACTCTGGATTGCTCCCTCTGGATGTGTGGTAAGACTGTTCTGCCAACTTTTCCAACAGCCTGTAAGCATTTGCTGCCTTGGCTAGATGGTGCAAGGGCAGCCTTTAAGCAGCTGAAGCATTCCCTGAGGAGAGCTCTGGGTCTGCCAGATGTCTCAGAACTGTTGGAAGCATCTTTGGTGGGGAGGGCAAACAAAGGCCAAGGTGTGCAGTGACCCCCTGAGAAGGGACTTTGAGTTAATGGCATCCCTGCAAGTGAACTTTGTGGGCTGTTCCCCCTGTAGGGCAGGTGATAGTCCGTGCTACAGTGATGGGAAAAATGGTTAAAAGAGAGCCCAAAAACCTGTAAATCCTCCTGGAGGCTCTTGGCCAACAGAGTTTCCTGAGTTCCCCCTGCAAGAAGGATAGTGATAGCTTTTGAGTGCTGGTAGATCCTTTGAATAGATAGCCTTGAGTGTGTCCTTGTTGCACCAGTAGGCCTTGTCAAACTCCCCATATTCCAGGAGATATGCATATTAAAATTTAAAATGATCTTCCTAATCCTTTGTTGTCTTGAGACTCTCCCCTGCAGGAACTCCAGGAACTCCTGGTGCCGCCTGGGCCGATGGATTGGACGCCCCAGCCCCTCCGTTCCTGCCCAGCCACTGGGTCCGTGTCCAGTGGTGGCACTGCCAGCCCTGCAGGTGAAGTGGGAAGGGCCTTTCTAGGTCTTGTGGGTCACATTTAGAGTAGCCAAAGTTGCAGAAAAAGGATGTTGGGTCTCTTCTTGAGTTCAGAAAGCTCCTTTGGATTGGTGAGCAGGACCAAGTGGATCCTTCAGAGTTCCCATCCGTGTTTGTGTCTCAGCCTGTGTTAGGATTCAGGGCTGTCAGTTGTTGTTGTCACTGAGGAGTCAAACTCTGCTTTAAATCATGAGACACTGGCCTAATGGCCAAGTGTCAAGAATAAAGGGGGAATGATATCTGAGTGTTGAGATGTAACAAGAGCTGATCCTTTTTGCAGTGGGATGTAGCCTGGAAAGTGCACAGAGCTGAGCCAAGGGATTGAAAGGGACCAAGCAAGGGAGGTGAAGAAAGAAGGAAGAAGGGAACTGAGGCATGAGCCAAGCAGCAGCAAGTTGCTGTGTAAGCAGGTGAGTTGTGTTGAGGTTCCTCAGGCAGGCACTGAGGACTTTGAGGGCTCCAGACAGAGCAGACCTGGGAAGGCCCTCGGTGAAGCCCTTTGGAAACCTTCTAAGGGTAGGTGTGTATGGTAATAAGTGTTGGAACATGTCCTGAGTAGGGATTAGGAATGCAGGGAAGGAAAATGAATCCTCCTGTAATGCTGCCATGTCAGCTGCAATGGAGATAGCTGTGTGTGCCCTTTGGGAGCTTATTGCCAGGACTCCTGGCGGTCTGGAATGATTTAAGAGCGTAGGAATAAAAGATTGCCTGGCTTCTGAAACTCATCAATTGAGTCTCAGAGGTTCTTGTATGAAATTTTAGGTAACACCTGAACTTTTGTGTGTACTTCTGAGTTCCGTTGGAAAGAGATTGTCCAGGGAAGAGGACTCTTGCTCAGTGCAAGAAGTTGCCCTTGATGAACTTCCCATCTGAGCTGATGCCCTTGGCAGGAGAAGTGCTCAGCAAGGAGGCTCTTTGCTCCTAGGCAGGAAGAAAGGTCAGTGCCCTTCCTCCCCAAGGCCCAGCCCAGCAGGGCTGGCAGGAGCTGCTGGTGTGGCTGCTCTTTGGGTTCTCAGCTGTGGCTGTGGGGTGGTGACATCGTGTTCCTGCCTGTGCTCCAGGGCAGCCAAAAGCCCAGCCCAGCCCCTGGGCCTTTCTGGGAGCCTGAGCTATTGTAGTACTGGGGATGGGGGTTTGGGTTTTTGTTTCCCTAAAAGTAGAACCGTTGGGGGGGATCTCTTATCTCACAGTTGTTGTTGTTTTGATATCTTAATTAATTACAACTTGAGAAGAAAAGCTTGTGTAACTTAGGAACTGACTTGCACTGGTTACACTGAAAGTGCCAAGGAGTTGTAGTGTCCACTGGATTGTTTGTATTGAAGCAGTTTGGTGTTTACAGAGGGATAATAACTCCTGTCAGCAGCAAGGTCCCGACTGAAGTGGCAGCTGCAGTTGTTCCTGTCGTGTGGGCCAGTGGAATTCCAAGAAAATGGACAAGGACAGAAGCTGTAAGAATTACCCCTAAGGCAGAGTCTCTCCTGGTAAGGCAAACCAAGTATCCTTTAAAATTAGGAAGCCAAGCTGGATTGGTTCTAGTAACAGCTAAACTTCCTAATCATGGTTTGATAGTAGAATGTGAATGGAAGGACCTGTAAAGAAAGGAAATGGGAAAGATGATGGATAGCTGGGAGCAGGGGCTGGCAGACAGTGGGATGGATGTTTGGTTGTGTTTGGGAATGAGCAGCTTGACCTGCCCAGGGTTGTCTGTGCTGGGGGTGGGTTTGGGTCCTGTGTGGCCACAGGTCTGTGCAGCAGCTGGAGCCTGGGCAGGTCTGGGGGCTGTGGTGTGCCAGGCTGCTGAGTTTGTTGTCCCTGTTTCCTTGGAGTGTCCCAGTGTCCCTGCTTGGCTGTTTGTTGCCCTGCAGGCAGAAGAGCCCAGGCCTGAGCTGGCTGAGTGTTGGTGTGAGCCAGAGTGGGTGTCCCTGCCCTCGGGCCAGTCCCCAGAGCTGCCTTTGGCATCCCCTGCTGAAGGGTGGGAGCTGCCCAGAGCCAGCAGCATCCAGCTGGAGGATCCAGGAGGATGCAGCTCTGCTTTGCTGGGAGGTAAGAGGTGGGGTGCAGGAGCTGGCAGGGGTGTTTTGCAGGCAGAGGGAGGGCAGGAGCAGGAGAATTGCAGGTGCAGCAGCTGGGTCAGTGCTGGATGGAGTCGGGGCTGGGAAAGGGCCCTGAGTGTCAGGGCAGGGGAGAGCCCAGGGTGGCCCTGGGAGCCCTGGGGCTGTGAACAAGTGCAGTGGGCAAAGGAATGGGCACTGGAGAGCTGGGCAAACAGCTGGAGGAGTTGCAAGGAGAACCAGGAGACTGGAATGCAGGAGCAGCAGCTCCCTGAGTGTGTGTGTAGAACCAGGTGTACTGCAGCCCTGAGTGAGGTGGGAAATGAACCTCAGGAGGCTGGGAACGAGTCCCACACACTGGTTAAAGTGGGATGGACTCTTCCCAAGTGTCTGAAAAGCTTTTCTTCAGTATTGCTTTATCAATTGAAAACTGGAGTGATTGTTGAAGTGTTGGCACTTGTTTTCCTGTGTCTTTGGTGAGGTGTTGACTCAGTACCTTTCTTGGAGCTGCTGTTGGATGAAGAGGTGCCCCCAATTGACCTGTAAGGTCCTTGTTTTTCTTCCCTGCTTCTCCCAGCTTGTCCAGGAGATGGAATTCCAGTGCTACAGTCTGGGTGGGTCATGGTGCTCCCAAAAGGAGCCTTTGTGCCTTCAGGACAAGTTTTGGTGCCACTGGAGCTGCTGGGAGAAGCATAGGGTTGGCAGTGAGAGGCCTGGAATGATGTTGCTGTGGCACAGAAGAAATGAGCAGTGATGGTACAATTGACTATTTTGTCTTGAATGTAATGGTAAGAGCTCCAGGAGTGCCAGGTGTGTGTTCCAGTCCCCAGCATTTGATTTGCACTTGTCCTGGTCAGACACAGGTCCAACTTCCTCAGTCCTTAACCCAGTAGAGGGAGAATTAAGGACTGGCAGTGTTAAGGTGATTGGTGTGACAGGGGTTAAACTGGGAAAACATTGGGGAATTCCTGAGTTTGTCTGTTTGCCAAACTCACCCAAACCTGTGCTAGGAAGAGATGGAGTGGAAAAGTTGAGGCAGAAATGAAATGGAAAACTGGGGATATTGAAACTGTAATTGCTGAAACTAAATGTGTCCAAGCAGCAGCTCTTGTTGTGCAGGGAATAACTCCTGTCAGCAGCAAGGTCCCGACTGAAGTGGCAGCTGCAGTTGTTCCTGTGGTGTGGGCCAGTGGAACTGCAGGAGAGTGGAAGAGGGCAGAACCTGTAGGTGTTACCCCTGATGTGGGATCTCTCCTGGTAAGGCAAAGCCAGTATCCTTTAAAATCAGAATGCCAGCTTGGATTGGTTGCAGTAACAGCTAAATTGGCTCATCCTGGTTTGCTTGTAGGACGTGAATGCAAGAACCTGCCAAGAAAACCAATGGCCAAGATGATTGATGAGTGCAGGACCTGAGAGAACCCCTGTAAGTGTCAACCTCAAGTAGTTTCCAGTATTGGATTGAAAAGATGGCCTTTGCTGCTTCTGCTTGAGCAAGGAAAGCCCAGAAACCTTGGCATTTGAAGGAGAAAATATGGAAAGGGGAAAGAAAGAAGAGAAGCCACCTGACTACTCCCTTAGCCCCAGACAGCCCATGAACTGCCTTGCTGGGAATGGTGGGACAGGCTGGACTCTGGATTGCTCCCTCTGGATGTGTGGTAAGACTGTTCTGCCAACTTTTCCAACAGCCTGTAAGCATTTGCTGCCTTGACTAGATGGTGCAAGGGCAGCCTTTAAGCAGCTGAAGCATTCCCTGAGGACAGCTCTGGGTCTGCCAGATGTCTCAGAACTGTTGGAAGCATCTTTGGTGGGGAGGGCAAACAAAGGCCAAGGTGTGCAGTGACCCCCCTGAGAAGAGACTTTGAGTTAATGGCATCCCTGCAAGTGAACTTTGTGGGCTGTTCCCCCTGTAGGGCAGGTGACAGTCCCAGCTACAGTGATGGGAAAAATGGTTAAAAGAGAGCCCAAAAACCTGTAAATCCTCCTGGAGGCTCTTGGCCAACAGAGTTTCTTGAGTTCCCCCTGCAAGAAGGACAGTGATAGCTTTTGAGTGCTGGTAGATCCTTTGAATAGATAGCCTTGAGTGTGTCCTTGTTGCCCCAGTAGGCCTTGTCAAAGTCCCCATATTGCAGGAGATGTGCCTATTAAAGTTAAAAATGATCCTTTTCCTAATCCTTTGTTGTCCTGAGGCTCTCCCCTGCAGGAACTCCAGGAACTCCTGGTGCCGCCTGGGCCGATGGATTGGACGTCCCAGCCCCTCCGTTCCTGCCCAGCCCCTGGGTCCGTGTCCAGTGGTGGCACTGCCAGCCCTGCAGGTGAAGTGGGAAGGGCCTTTCCAGGTCTTGTGGGTCACATTTCTAGCAGCTGAAGTTGCAGAAAAAGGACCTGGGGTCTGTTATTGTTGAGTTCAGAAAGCCCCTTTTGGTTGGTGAGCAGGACAAAGTGGATCCTTCAGAGTTCCCATCCGTGTTTGTGTCTTAGCCTGTGATAGGATTCAGGGCTGTAGCTGTTGTTGTCACTGAGGAGTCAAACTCTGCTTTAAATAATGAGACACTGGCCTGATGGCCCAGTGTCAAGAATAAAGGGGGAATGATATCTGAGTGTTGAGATGTAACAAGAGCTGATCCTTTTTGCAGTGGGATGTAGCCTGGAAACTGCCCAGAGCTGAGCCAAGGGATTGAAAGGGACCAAGCAAGGGAGGTGAAGAAAGAAGGAAAGTGAAGCAGCAGCCAAGCAGCAGCAAGTTGCTGTGTAAGCAGGTGAGTTGTGTTGAGGTTCCTAAGGCAGGCACTGAGGACTTTGAGGGCTCCAGACAGAGCAGACCTGGGAAGACCTCAGTGAAGCCCCTTGGAAACCTTCTAAGGGTAGGTGTGTATGGTAATGAGTGTTGGAGAACGTCCTGACTGTGGAACAGGAATGCAGGGAAGGAAAATGAACCCTCCTGTAATGCTGACCCCTCCCATCAGCTGCAGTAGAGATAGCTGTGTGTGCCCTTTGGGAGCTGATTGCCAGGGCACCCGTGGGGCTGGGATCATGGCAGGGTGTTGTAAGCAAGGAATGCCTGGCTTCTAAAACTCACCAACTGAGACTTAGAGGTTCCTTAGAAGAGCTGAGTTCAGGCAGCAGAATTGCCCCCCCAGGAGGGACTCTGTGCCTGCTCTCCCGTGGCTCCAAGGGATCTCTGGCCCTTCACGCCGGCACCGAGATTTTCTCGGGAAGGGCCTCAGATCCCCGGACCAGTCTGGGACACAGGCAAGATCCCCCTGCCTTTAGAAATGAGGCCTTCTTGTGGCTTCCTGCCCGTACCCGCTGGTGGGTTCCAAAGAAGGCCTCTTGAAATGCCTTTTGGGCTGTCCATTGAGGCCTTGAGACCAAATTGGCCCCCTGGAGGGACAGTGCTGTTGGTGCCCCCCAGGTTGGGGCACCCCGAGGACTCCAGCGCGCACCGAAAGGATTATTCGGGGAGATCCTCGGGGTGCCCGGCCCTGGGGAGCTCAAAGCAAGGTCCCTGCAATGGATTCAGGCATTGCTGAGAGTATCCCAGGGGTACCTGTCCCTGCTAGACATGGAGCTCTCTAATGGACTGTAATTGGGTTCTAAAAGTGGTGCTCCAAGTGCCAAAGCAGTGTGGGATTGGGATTAATAAATGAGCAGTGATGGTCCAATTGGCTGTTTTCTCTGGAATGTAATGGTAAGAGCTGCAGGAGTGCCAGGTGTGTGTTCCAGTCCCCACCATTTGGTTTGCACATGTCCTGGTCAGACACAGGTCCAACTTCCTCAGTCCTTAACCCAATAGAGGGAGAATGAAGGACTGGCAGTGTTAAGGTGATTGGTGTGACAGGGGTTAAACTGGGAAAACATTGGGGAATTCTTCGGTTGGTCTATTTGCCAAACTCACCCAAACCTGTGCTAGGAAGAGATGGACTGGAAAAGTTGAGGCAGAAATGAAATGGAAAACTGGGGCTATTGAAACTGTAATTGCTGAAACTAAATGTGTCCAAGCAGCAGCTCTTGTTGTGCAGGGAATAACTCCTGTCAGCAGCAAGGTCCTGACTGAAGTGGCAGCTGCAGTTGTTCCTGTTGTGTGGGCTAGTGGAATTGCAGGAGAGTGGAAGAGGGCAGAACCTGTAGGTGTTACCCCTAATGTGGGATCTCTCCTGGTAAGGCAAACCCAGTATCCTTTAAAATCAGAATGCCAGCTTGGATTGGTTGCAGTAACAGCTAAATTGACTCATCCTGGTTTGCTTGTAGGACGTGAATGCAAGAACCTGCCAAGAAAACCAATGTCCAAGATGATTGATCAGTGCAGGACCTGAGAGAACCCCCTTCAATGACAACCTGAAGCAGTTTCCAGTATTGGATTGAAAAGATGGCCTTTGCTGCATCTACTTGAGCAAGGAAAGCCAAGAAACCTTTGCTTTGGCAGGAGAAAATCTGGAAAGCAGGAAGGAAGAAAAGAAGCCCCCTGACTCCTCCCTGAGCCCCAGACAGCCCATGAACTGCCTTGCTGGGAATGGTGGGACAGGCTGGACTCTGGATTGCTCCCTCTGGATGTGTGGTAAGACTGTTCTGCCAACTTCTCAAACAGCCTGTAAGCATTTGCTGCCTTGGCTAAATGGTGCAAGGGCAGCCTTTAAGCAGCTAAAGCTTAAAGCTCTCCCTGAGGAGAGCTCTGGGTCTGCCAGATGTCTCAGAACTGTTGGAAGCATCTTTGGTGGGGAGGGCAAACAAAGGACAAGGTGTGCAGTGACCCCCCCTGAGAAGGGACTTTGAGTTAATGGCATCCCTGCAAGTGAACTTTGTGGGCTGTTCCCCCTGTAGGGCAGGTGACAGTCCCAGCTACAGTGATGGGAAAAATGGTTAAAAGGGAGCCCCAAAAGCTGGAAATCCTCCTGGAGGCTCTTGGCCAACAGAGTTTGCTGAGTTCCCCCTGCAAGAAGGACAGTGATAGCTTTTGAGTGCTGGTAGATCCTTTGAATAGATAGCCTTGAGTGTGTCCTTGTTGCACCAGTAGGCTTTGTCCAACTCCCCATCTTCCAGGAGATACACATATTAAAGTTAAAAATGATCCTTTTCCTAATCCTTTGTTGTCTTGAGGCTCTCCCCTGCAGGAACTCCAGGAACTCCTGGTGCCGCCTGGGCCAATGGATTGGACGCCCCAGCCCCTCCGTTCCTGCCCAGCCCCTGGGTCCGTGTCCAGTAGTGGCACTGCCAGCCCTGCAGGTGAAGTGGGAAGGGCCTTTCCAGGTCTTGTGGGTCACATTGATAGCAGCTGAAGTTGCAGAAAAAGGACCTGGGGTCTGTTATTGTTGAGTTCAGAAAGCTCCTTTTGATTGGTGAGCAGAACAAAGTGGATCCTTAGGGTAACGTATAAAGTGGGAATGATATGTGCATCTTGAGATGTAACAAGAGCTGATCCTTTTTGCAGTGGGATGAAGACTGGAAACTGCACAGAGCTGAGCCAAGGGATTGAAAGGGACCAACCAAGGGAGGTGAAGAAAGAAGGAAGAAGGGAAGTGAGGCATGAGCCAAGCAGCAGCAAGTTGCTGTGTAAGCAGGTGAGTTGTGTTGAGGTTCCTAAGGCAGGCACTGAGGACTTTGAGGGCTCCAGACAGAGCAGACCTGGGAAGGCCCTCGGTGAAGCCCTTTGGAAACCTTGTAAGGGTAGGTGTGTATGGTAATGAGTGTTGGAAAATGTCCTGTATGTGGAACAGGAATGCAGGGAAGGAAAATGAATCCTCCTGTAATGCTGACCCCTCCCATCAGCTGCAGTGGATACACCTCCGTGTGCCCTTTGGGATCTGATTGCCAGGGCACCCGTGGGGCTGGGATCATGGCAGGTGTTGTAAGCAAGGAATGCCTGGCTTCTAAAACTCACCAGCTGAGTCTTAGAGGCTTCTTTGAAGAGCTGAGTTGAGGCAGCAGAATTGGCCCCCCAGGAGGGACTCTGTGCCTGCTCTCCCGTGGCTCCAAGGGATCTCTGGCCCTTCACGCCGGCACCGAGATTTTCTCGGGAAGGGCCTCAGATCCCCGGACCAGTCTGGGACACAGGCAAGATCCCCCTGCATTTTAGGACCAAATTGGGCCCCCTGGAGGGACAGTGCTGTTGGTGCCCCCCGGGTTGGGGCACCCCGAGGACTCCAGTGCGCACCGAAAGGATTATTCGGGGAGATCCTCGGGGTGCCCGGCCCTGGGGAGCTCAAAGCAAGGTCCCTGCCATGGATTCAGGCATTGCTGAGAGTAGACTGGACTGGGCAGAGAGGGAGCAGTTTGTCCTGTGGAGTTGGGATGGGTTTGTTCAGGATGCCTTGGGAGGCAGGGCTGGAGAGGCCCCTCTGTTGGCTGTAGTGGTGGAAGGTTGTAGCAGCAGGGATGGAGCCTTCGACCTCCTGCTCCCCCCGTGAGCCCCGACGGGACCGTGCCCTTGGCAATGGAGGGCCCCCCATTGCTGAGTCAGCGGTTCCGGGGCCAGGAGGGATGGGATCAGGATGCCGAGCTCCACCCAGGGCCAGGGCTGCCAATGTTCAACCATGGAGAGAACTGAAAGCAGAGTGAGATGGAGGCCAAGCTGCAGCACAAGGATGGGCGAGAAAAGACCTTGGTCCTCAGGTGGAGCTTTGAATTCCCTGGAAAAATGGATCCTGTCAGATGGTTCAGGCCCTTGTGGGTGCTGGAGCAGAGGCCTCTGTAATTTATGGTCACCCTAAAAAGTTGCAAGGACAGCAAGTTCTGACTGCAGGATGAGGTGGGAAACAAAGTGAAGTGGTCCAGAGAAAAGCTGAGCTTAAAGTTGGTCCTGTGCCAGAGCAGCCTCGTGCAGAGCTTGTTGCTGTCCCTGAGTGTCCCATTGCAGTGGATATTCCCAAGGGTGCCTTGTGCTGGGGAACACTGGGGGCAGTTCCCTTTCCCTGGGCAGGGCAGGCAGGGCACGTTTCCCCCCTCGAGGGTGGCTCCACAGTCCCACCCTGTGCCCTGGGAGCGTGGCAGAACACCTGGACCCACTGTCCTTGTCAGAGAGGGGACAAGGGATGGTTGGATGGGTGAGGGAATGGTTCAGGGAGTACAAGCATCATTAGAGTGAGTAGTGCAGCACGTGGAAAGGAAGGGGGGAGTTAATCCAGACAAAATTCAAGCACCTGCCCAACCTGTGATATTTTTAGGAACTCAGAGGCGTTGTGGTCCCCAGGAAGTTTTGCCCAGGACTAGGCAGGAGACTTCAGGCTTGGTCACCCCCAGAGCAAGGTGGAAGCCCAGCAGTTTATTGGTTGGTTTGGCTTTTGGTGACAACAAGGTCCTCCTTTGGGACCAGTCCTTGGCCTGGGCCATAAAGTCTAAGGGCAGAAGTGTGAGTTTGAGTGGGAAATGAGCAGCAGGGAGGGTTGGAAACAGCTCAGGGAGCAATTCAACAGGCTCTGGATCTGTGGCCAATACAAGCCAGAGAGGGGGAACTGAAGGTTCCTGCCAGTGCTAATGATGCCAATTGGAGCCTCTGGCAGAAGTAGGGTCGTGTAAGGGGGGTACTTTTGAATTAGATGATCAATGGAGCATAGAGGCGTGAGAAAGAAATCCTATTAGGATGTGAAACCAGCTGGAGTGTGGTACAATGTAACTTGATGGCACAAGCTAATTGTAAGGTCCATTGTGCTTTTCAGCAAGTCAGCCTGATATCCCCTGTTATCAGAGCTGAGTTCTTCCTTGGTTCTGCTACATCTTGCAAGGTAGGTACATCTACCCTTGAAACACCATGGGAGAGGTCATCCCTAGGGGTGAGAAAGATGATGGTGAGAGGAAGATGATGTGGGCAGGGGTGGCTGGCCCCTTGCCCTACAAGTAGGGCAGGCCCAGACTGTTGCCACCAGGCAATGATCAGGCGGGGTTTGGCTGCCATTCAGGCCTCCCCTTACACTGCGTCCTGGCCCTACGTGGTGTAATGTGGAGCTGATCAAATGGGCTGTCAGGACTGCTGAGCTGAGCGATCCTCATCCTGCCACCGAGCCTGTGTTGCTCCGCGGGGACGCCCGCTAAGGGATGGGCACCGACCAGCTGCTGCAGATCCTGACAGCCCTGCCTGGCTGGGGGGGTGGGCACAGGTTAGTGATAGGAAGCAATTGGGGAAAAAAGGTTTTAAATATCCTTTAGTGTTCCTTTAATACCCTTTATTTAGTATTCATAATATTTTCCCTTTAATTTCCCCTTTTACTAACCAAATATTGTGTTAATAGTTATCCATAAGATTGTGTTAAGATCCTTTTTGGTATCCCTTTAACTCCCTTTTTACTCGTTAATATTGTACTGTATTGAATGCTGTTCTTAGTATTTGTTTTAATGCCACACAATAAGGCAGTTCATTTGTATCCTTTTTTAACTTTTGATTCTCTTTGCTAAGTTTATTATTATTATTGTTCTCACTGCAATAAAGATATTTTGTGTGTTTGAATGCTTGTGGCACTTGTCTTTAATCTGGGCATGTATCCTAATGAACTGTTACAGGTAGGAAGGAAGTGCCCTTAGGACTTGGGAATAGGAAGTTACTGGAAGCCAGCCCAAGATAGACCCTGTTGGAGAAGCAGCTCTGAGTATGTTCTTGGGCTTTAGAGGGAACTTAACAAATGATAAGAGGGCCTGAAATCCCCATAGGGCCTTGGGTAAAAAGCTCCTCCAGGATGCCCAGGCCAGGCCCTGCTCAGGAAGGCAGCCCCATGGAATGGAGATGGTGGATCCAAGCCAGAGCCAGAGCAGGGGTCGGGGCAGGAGCGAGGCCTCGGGAGGGAGTTGCCCCCGGCCCTGTGGTTGAAGCAACAAGTGTAGATCCCCTGGACAGTGAGCACAAATCACTGGGAAATGGGGAAAAGCCCCAGAGCAAGTGCTGGGAGCAGAGAGGGAGCATGCATGGCTCACTGCTGGGTCAGCCAAATCTGTCAGTGGGAAGCACTTTTGGAAAGCAGGAGCTTATAACCCGTGCCAGAGGGAGTTTGAAGTCACAAAGGGGGGAGGCAAAAGTAGTCCATGTGCTGAGTGAGACACTGTACCTGTGGGAATGAAACAGGAAGAACTAGGGCAGTGTCAGGTTTGTAGGGATTTGGGGTCAGTTGGCAGTGGTTTGGCTACTTGGCTCCCAAGTGACACCCTCACGGAATTAGTGATTAAATGCAGACAAGGAAAATGGGAATATGTTCCTTTGAATAAATGTTAGTGGAGGGAATGATATTGCCATGTTGTAGCTTGATATCTTACAGAACCTGTGGATCCTGGCCATCCTCACAGCCCTTGTGGTCCCTCTGGGCGATGCTGTTGGCCCGGGCAGTTCCCTGGAAAAGGTGCCTGGGTCGGGTGCCTTGGTTTGATTTGGATGGAGATGGAAAAGCAGCTCCAAACCAGGACCCCAGGACAAGGTGACCTGGGAAGCAAGTGGCCCTTGCCCAGGGGTCAGTGTCCCTTTGTGCCCGGGGGGACTCTCTGGCAGGGCCGGGGTCTGTCGGGCTCATTGTGCGGGCGGCTGTTGGTGCCCTCAGTGGGATTGGATGGATGTGATTCCAGGGGCTGGGAGCACTGTTGCCATGCAGTGCTGTAGTTTCCCTTACGGTGCCGGGTCCGGGGGGTCTCCCTGGCATCGTTGTCCCCCTGTGTGAGCGGTGCCAGTCCCAGCCCCAGTGTCACAGCAGCAGGGCCGTCCCCTGGGCTCTGCCTGCTGGGCTGTTCTGGGAAGTGCTGCCAAAAGAGCAAAGGGATCAGCTGGGGCAGGGGATGGCACAGTTTGGCACCATCCTCCCGAGGCCAATATTGGTCCAACTGTTGGGTACCTGCTGCTTGTGTCCTGCAGCCCAACATCATCAGGATAACAGAATTCCTTTCCCCACTCTGATTCCAGTGCTCCCATCTTGCCCCCGGCAGTGAGGCTGGGGGGACACGGGACTGGGAGGAACAGGAGCTGGTATTGGATTTGTAGACAGTGGAGACATGGAATTGTTTGGTAACCAATGGCAAAGAGCTGGGCCAGGTGTGTCCCGAGTGCTGAATTTAGGAGCACAAGGGATGCCCACTGTATTTACCCCCCACCCTTCACTCCAGAATGGGATGGGGAGTTTGGGCAGCTCTCTAATGGTTCCCCAAGATGTAATTGTTGTGCACAGGGGAACAGCAGTAACTTATGAACTGGGCTGAGTGCACATGCCATGGTGTGTATATTGTAATACAAAGAAATGAGGCACAGAAGGACTTAATGAGTACCAATGAACTGATCTGGAGGGCTGTATTCACATCCTGGATTGCAAAAATTAACTGGATTTTGTCTCCTGAATTTCTGCAGTGCACCAACTGATACCATGCTGGAAAAATAAGACACTTCAATGTAAGTAAACCAGGGGTTTCTTTGGATGTAAGTGCAAATTATTGCCTTACAACTTTGAAATAAGACTTGACTTGATCACCAAATGCAAACAGTAATTATAGGGGTCAATTAATGATTTTGGGCATCAGGTAGAACAAGTCCCTGCTCCCCACTGGTGGGACGTATTTACAAGATTCTCACCACCTGCTACAAAGTTTTTGAACACTTTAATCCATCCACTGATCACAGTAATTATACTGGTTTTATGAACAATATGCAGTTGTTGTCTCTGGGATCAACTAGAAGAAGTTGTTCAAAGGCTGCAGGTGCAGTGAGTGTGTGCTGGGCCAAGGCAGCCAAGGTGTGTGCAGCTGTTCCGTGCCCTCCACCCTTGGAGCTAAAATTCCACAGCCTTGAGCTGTTGGGTCCCAAATAATATTGGAGGGAGAAGCTGAAACTGCCACTGCTGCTGGGGCTGAACTGTCTGCAGTGACTGGGCAGGACTTGGCCCTGATGCCTGAGTGCATCTTTGGGATAGATCCCAACTGTCAGCCCCTGGCTCCATAACTTGAGAAGAGGGTGTTCCTGCCAGCCCAGCTGCTGTGTTGGTGGTCCTGGGGGCACCTCTTGCCCTGGTGGGCTGTCAATGTGTTTGTGTTGCAGCTCAATAAAGTCCCTTTCAGTGGTGACTGTGTCATTTTTGTGTCAGTTCCTCTCCCCTCTTCCCCTGCCCCCGTGGCTGCATCAGTGGCTTGTGCCTAAATGAACTCTTCCCCTGCAGCAGTTCCCTGCTGCTCTCAGACAGGGTGGAGCTGAGGCCCCTGAGCAAAGGGAAAAAGGATCCATCCAAGGCAGGCCCGTGCTCACCCCCTGCCTTCCTCCAGCCTCCTGTGTTTCAAGTTCCCATCCCTGCTGGACACACAGCCTGTTCCCAAACAACCCCTGTTCCTGTTCTCTCTCTGTGTTTTTGAGGGGCATTCCTGGGCTGCTGCCCCCCATTCTTTATAAATGAAGTGCCAAGAGCCCCAAGTGCAGAGAGGTCTGCAGGGAATCAGTGCCCAGAGCTGCCTGTGCCTGCCTGTGTTCCTGCAGTTCTCCTTCCTGTTCTCCCTGGGCTGGAGAGACCTGCCTGCCCTGGGTTTAGTGGAGCAGAGGGATGGGATTACATTTGTCCAGAAGGTTTGTTCACAGGCATGTTTTCTGACAGGCAGTGCCATTTCCCTTTTGTCTTTCCCAAGTTTTTCCAAGTGCTGCCCAGCATGGGGATCCATGTGGTGGGACAGTGACTGGCAGCAGGAAGGGGAGCCTTGGCCTCACCTGCCCAGCTCAGGTGGGTGGCACAGCATGGGGGTGGGCTGGCAAGGCATGAACACATTTCTGAGTTCTGGAGTGCCTTGAATCCTTTCCCTGTCAGGTTTCTCTCCCTCATTTCCTGGGCTCCATCGTCCCAGATGTCTCTTCCTTTGCCCAAAGTCCAATGGCAGAGGATTGACTGACTCCCAAGGGGGGGTTGGAATGAAAAGGGTTCTGTTCAAATGGGGCAAGGAATGCAGTAAGAAAGATGAGCCTCCTTTTAGTGCCTGAAGTAGAGAGGAATAAAAATGGTGGAAAAGGTCCCATTTTATTTGTTGTCCCCCTTGGATTTTTCATGGCTAAAACTCTCTAGTGAGCAATTGAAGAGAAGGGTGAAGGGCAGGAGCCTTTGACTTGCCCAGTGCCCTTAACTGCCTTGTTCTCCTCTCTTCCAGGCCAGGCCAAAGCCCTGCTCCAGCCCAGCTCTGCCCAGTGCCCTGGGCTGGGAGCAGCCAAAGGCAAGAGGCTGCAGCCCCGCCGGCCGGGCTGGGGGCTCCTGGTGCTGCCCGTGGGGTGGGGTAAGTCAGAGGGACACGTTTCTCTCCTCCTGGTGTTGGCATTTGCTCCCTGGGCACTGGATGTGTAAGGAAGGACGGAGTAGCAGGGAAGGGCAGTGTTTCCAAACTGTCTGAATGTTGCCCCCAGGTTTGGGATGGAGCAGGGATGGGGGTGGTTGGGTTTGGCCTGGGCCGGTCAGGATCAGCCATAAAGGACCCACCAGAGCCCTGAACCCTCACTGGACATGTCCAGCCCCTCAAGTCATTAATTTTCAATAGAGGACAAAGTATTGGTACTTGCTTCTGATCTGTGGAGAATTTCCTTCGGAATGATCAATGCAAAGTATCTCTTTGGGTCTTTTGTTTGTTTGTTTGTTTGTAATTTCCTCTCTGGCTTCAATGAGTTTGGTGTGTTCCTATTAAGGAAGCAGCCTGTTTTTATCTTGAAATTTGGGGTGGTTTGGTTTGTTTAGGTTTTTTCCCCCCCACTGACTCGGGCCTTCCGTGCATAGTCCGTGTTGTCCCACAGGACTGTTCTGGTTCTGGGTCAGAGAGAGAGAAGGGAAGTGGCTTTTCCTCATCTGGAATGTTTCCAAGCAGAAGTGGGACATTGTCCTGCCCCTCCCCAAAGCACTGCAGGCACCTGGGAGTAGCTCAGGGCTGGCCCAGTTCTCTGAGACAGAACCATGGGGGAGAGGTTTAAGTATTAATCACATCTCTGGTGTCCCTTGGTTGCAAAGATTGGGTCCTACAGTCCCAGAGCGTTAAGGAAAACAAGGAACTTCTGTTCTTCCTGGCAAACCTCCTGCTATTGCTTGTGCAGTGTTTGGGTTCTGTTGTCTGCATTCCTGTCCAGGATCTTTCTAAGAGAACCTGTTAGAAATGTAGAGGTAGGATTAGAATTTGGGTCTGTTGCCTCCCCAACTGCCTCCAAGTCCTGATGGACTGGAGTGATGAGTGCTCTCAGTCCAGGTTATTTCTTACTATTGTGTGGCTTTCCCTCAGCTGTGGGTGAGGAATTGTGCAAGCAAGGCCTGTGTGCCCGTGGGTGTCTCCCGTGTGTGTCCGTGTGGCAGGGCTGGGACAAGGACTCGTGCAGGGACCCAGCTGGCACTGGAGCTGCTGCCATTCTGAGCCACTGCCAAGGGCTGGGGAGAGACCCTCTGGGAGGCTGTTGCCAGGATTCCATTGGGAGCTGGATCTCCCTCCAGCTGCAGCAGCCAGGGGAGGGTTCTTCCTTGTGCAGCCCAGTGGCTTCTGCTCAGGCTGGCCCAGAGTGGGGCTGGGGCAGGTTCTCCAGGGAACTGGAGCCAGCCCTGAACGGGGCTCTGGAGAGCAGGAGCTGCAGGGACTGAGGTTTGCAAAGCTGGGCTGAAGTTTGTCAAAGCAGCAGAACATTCTCATTCTGGTGGGTTTGTGGAGTCCGTGTTGGTGCCCAGGAGAACTGGGTCAGACTGGGCTTTGTGGTCTGAGAGCTGCCCCCCTAAATTTGGCAGGTTGTGTGTGCTGGCAATGAAGTGCTATCCCAGAGGCTGATGGTTTCTGTCTCCAGGGATGCCCAGGACACTGCTAATGCCCAGGGATCTGCTCTGGGTCCAGGCTGTCCGTGCTGGAGGGCCCTGGTGGCTGCAGTCCCTGAGCCCGCAGAGACAGAGAGAGCCCCGGCCCGAGTGGCCTTTGGCCCCTTGTCCTGAATTTGGGGGGAGCCTGGGAGCGTGTGGAAGGTGAGAATGAGGGCTGTGTTCCAGCCTGACACCGGGTAGGTCAGTGTTTCCCTGGAGGGGGAAGGTTTGGGCCCACAGGCTGAGTTGGAACAGGACCAGGGCAACAGACGCTGCTGTCTTTTGTTGCCTCCTGAGGTCTTCTGTCTCCCTTGGAGATTTCCTCCCAGGCTGTGGCCCCACAGGGAGCAGAATGGAAAGCTACCAATGCCATGGGCATTGCCAGCCTTTGTCTCTCTGCTTTGCCATCCAAGCTGGGAATTTGCTGCTGTTGCTGCCGAGGCTCCCCTACCTGGGAGTTGTGTCCTCCTTGCAGCCCTTCCCAGCCCCAGCCATGAGCTCCAGTTGTGCCTCTGTGTGTCTGGGAGTGTTTGCTGGGACTGTGCTTCCAATGCATCATCCCTGAGAAGATCCTGTTGTTCCAGAGCACTGGGGACAGTTTGGGTTTGGCAGCTTCAGAGCTGGATTGGAGCAGTCCCTGAAAAGAATCAGGAGAGTGGAGGTTTGTCCCAGTGGTGCTTTCACACCCCACTGGACAGGCTGGGCTTTGTGTTTGGGGTTGTCCTGTATTTGCTCTGCAGATAATGGGCCCTTCCCAATTCAGCCCAGCAGATCCCAAGGGCTCTGACAGGAATATTTGTTCTTTCCTTCCCTTTGGGATAACTTCATCTCCAAACTGCCATGAGCAATTCCTTAATTTCTCCTGGAGAAAACCAAGTGTCAGGGGCAGTTTGCCAAGGAGGCCAGAAGTGTCTTTGGAGCAGAGAGTGCTGCCAGCTGCGTGTGCCTGTCCCCAGCCTGGCACTGCCCACAGGGACACACGGGGCACTGACCATGAGAGGGAACAAAACCACTGCCTGCCAGAGGGTTTGTCCTGGGCCAGTCAGGCCTGGGGCAGGAATTGGACTGGGCAACTCCATCAGCTGCTCTTCCCTCCCCCACAAAGCCCCATCCCCTGGGCATTAATGACGTGCCCTGTGCCCAGCGCTCCCTGTTCACCCAACTGAAACCAGAGCAAGGCTTGCTTTGCTTGGAACAACTTAATGTAACTTTAAACCAAAATAAATCACTTTTTTCTTCTTTTTTTTCTTTTAGATGCTGGAATTGCCTCTCTGGGTCTGTGCTGAGCTCTGGCTGCAGGGGACTGTTAGGCCTTGGTGGCTGTGAGTTCCTGTTCTTCTCCCTGGGAAACTGGAAAGAGTTATTCATTAGATTGCAGAAATGTAATTTTGAGGGGACCCAGCAACTGTTTGTGTAGGAAAAGGTGAGGTGCTGCAGAGGGGAGGGAGGTGACATTTTGGAGGGGTCCCACTGAGGGGGGAGTGGAGAGCCTGGGGCTGGAGTGTGAGTTCTTAAACAGGGAAGAAGGGAAGGATGCTTGGGAGGGAAACACTCCGGGAATGTGTAGGGATTGAATGGAAATTTGGGGTGTCAGGAAGAGATAATTGGTGATGTAGAGGAAGGGAAATGTTGGAGGTAAGACTTGATCTCATCTGTAGAGGACAGAAGGACCATTTAGAGATAAAGTGAGGCAGTGAGTGGTGGGCAGGTCGGGAAAATTTGTGTTTGTAAAATTTCAGGTCACCTGTAGCAGAGAGGATGTACCTCCTGATGGACACTGAGGCAGTCAGGGGTGGGCAGGATGGGGGGAAACCTTTGGGGTTAAAACTTGAGGGAACGTCCAGGGCAGAGAGTGAATATTTTGAAGGATAAATGAGGTACTCAGTGGTGGACAGCTGGGGAGTGTTTTAGGGTAAACTTGGGGTAGCCCACAGGGTAGAGAATGAACATGTATTTGTACCGAGGAGCTGATTACATGTGGGTAGGTAAGGAGAATTTTGGGAGTAAAATCTGGGCAATCTGTAGCAGAGAGAATGAATATCTTGGTGTGAAGTGAGGCAGTCAGTGTTGGGCAGGTAGGGAAAAATTCTGTTTGTAAAATTTGAGGTCACATGGAGCAGAGAGAATGTACATCCTGAGGTAAACTGGGGTAATCAGTTGTGGACTCATAGGGAAAATTGGGAGGGAAATATCTGAGGTAATCTGCATGGTAGAGAATGAATATTGAGAGATGAACATGAGGTACTCAGTGGTGGACTTGTAGGGAAAATTGTTCCAAAATATTCCTTCTCTCTGCTGCACATTGCCACAGATTTGACCCCCACAAAGTGAGGCAGTCAGTAGGGGGACAGGCAGAGGAATTTCTGAGGGTGAAACTTGAGCAAATCTGCAGGGCAGAGAATGAATATTTGGAGGTCCAAAAGAGGTAATCAGGAGTGTGCAGTAGGGAAGACTCTGGGGAGAGAATGACTCTTGTGTTCAAGAAGAGGTAATCAGGAGTGGGCTGGAAGGGGAAAGTTTGGGGGTTAAAAAGGAGGTTTATTCTCTCCAGGGCAGGGAATGAACACACTGAGGTAACCTGAGGTGATGAGTGGTGAGAGACACAGACAATTGTGGGTGTTAAAGTTCAGGTGATCTGCTGGGAAGAGAAGGAACCTGTTGAGGTAAAGATGAGGCACTGGGTGGCAGACAGGTGGGGAGAGGTTTGAGATAAGCCTGAGGTGTGTGTGGGGTGCAGAATGACCCTCTGTAGGTACAAAGGAGCTGGTCAGACGTGGACAGGTAAGGCAGATGTTGGGAGTAAAATGTGGGGCAATCTGTCCCAGAGAGAATGAATCTTTTGGGGTAAGGTGAGGCAGTCAGCAGTGGGCAGGGAGGGAAATCTTTGTTTGTCAAACCTGAGGTAATGTGCAGCAGAGAGAATGCACCTCCTGGGGTAAACTGGGGCAAACAGTAGTGGACAGGTGAGGAGGTTTTGGGGGAAACTTTGAGGTCATCTGTGTGGCAGAGGATGAATGTTTGGAGGTAAAAATGAGGTAATAAGTAATTTGCAAGCAGGGAAAACTGTGAGGGTAAGTGTGGATGTCACCTAGGGGAGAAAATGAGCCTTTTGAGGTCCAGTGAGGCAGTCAGTGGTGGGCAGGGAGGGAAAATTTGTGTTTGTAAAATCAGAGGTCATGTGGAGGAGAGAGAATGCACCTCCTGGGGTAAACTGGGGTAAACCTTGCAGACCTGCAGGGAAAATGTGGGGGGTAAAACTTGTGGGAATCTGCAGGGCAGAGAGTGAATCTTCTGAGGTGAAAATGAGTTCCTGGGTGGTGGAGAGGTGGGGAAAGTGTTGAGAGTAAACTGGAGGTGGTCTGCTGGGTAGAGAATGAACATCTTGAGGTAGAAGTGAGTTGCTGAGATGTGGAGAGGTCAGGAAAATGCAGTGGGTCCAGTGTGAGGTCACCTGCAGCAGAGAGGATGTACCTCCTGATGGACACTGAGGCAGTCAGGGGTGGGCAGGAGGGGAAACCTTTGGGGGTAAAACTTGAGGGAATGTCCAGGGCAGAGAATGAATATTTTGAAGGATAAATGAGGTACTCAGTGAGGTATTCATTGGATTGCAGAAATGTTTTTTGAAACCTGTCCCCTTCTTTGTGCCTTTTACTGACAGACCTTCTCTTTCTGCCTTTGAATTTACAGCCTCCTTGTAACTCCCAGCCCGGAAAACCTGGGATAACTGAGGAGGGACAGAGATGAAGGTTTTATCTGCAAACTTGGGGTAATTTCTGCAGGATACAGCAACTGTTTGTGTGGGAAAGTGTGTTTAACCACATTGGCCCAAGTTGTGTTTGCACCAGCTGGGGCCAGAGGTGCCAAGCAATCCAAAGCAAACCCTGCTCAGCCTCCGAATCCCAGGGGAAGTTCTCCAAGCTGTTCATTGAGGGACTAAAGATACATTGAAATGGAACCAAGACACTACTAAGTTTCCTGGGAATCCCAGTATTGCTGTCCTAGAATTTTTAACAGCTTTTTAAGCTTTTTATGACAATAATGGCTTTCTTCCTTTGATTGAATCCTGCGGTAGGATTTGGGGGTTCTTTGGATTCTGAATCCCTCCCAGGGGCCCTGACACTGGTCAGGAGCTGGCAGGACAAACAGAGTCAGAGCTCCTGGCAGGCACAGGGGCTTTCCCCCAGAGTGGATCCAACTGCTGCCCCCCAGCCTGGCCAGGCGGGATCTGCTTTGGCTCCCGGCTTCTGCCAGAGACAGAATGTGTTCCCTTGATTGGAATGAGGATCCCGTAGCTTCGTCTCCTAGAGGTTCCCTGGGCAGCTGATCCACTCTGCCCCGTGTCCTGCTCTCAGTTCCTGCCCAGCCAGAGCCATCTGTACCAAGGGCAAGAGCACTCCCAGCCTGGATAGGGAATGGGGGACTGGCTTGTGCACAATTCACCTAGAAAGTCAAACGAGGGGATTGTTGGAGTATCTGGCTCCTTAGGGAACCTGCTGGGAGTAGAGAAGCACAACCCCAAATCTCCAGCTGTGGGTGGAGTCGTGGAACGTAAACCAGCACAAACTCATCCCCCAAAATGGACCGTGGAAGAGCAGGACCAAATAAGGGTCAGTGTCCCTGTGGAAAGGCAAAAGGAATTGGTTGGGACTTTGATTGTCCCCTAGGGAGATGGAGGTTGCTGGGAAGCAGAGAATGCCCTCCCTCAGGCTGCCAAGATCTCTCAGCGCAGCGGCTTTGGCCGACAGGGCAGCAAAAAGATTGTTCTCTGCGGGGGGCCCAGGTTTGGGTTCCGGTCTCAGCATTGCAGGTTTGGATGAATTCTACCTACAGCCCGCAATTCCATGCCGAATTCCTGCTGCAATAGCCTCCCAGTGCCTCCTGGAGCCCGGCTGTTCCCCCGCAGAGCTGCCGCTCTAACGCCAGGTTTGCCAGGAAGCAGCCACGGTTCCAGGTCTGCTCAGCGGGATCGGGACAAGGACAGGTTGATATTCCACAGACTTTGCTGTTTATAACCCTCCTCCCCCAGCCCCGCTGGTGTCCCTGGGGGGACTTGAGCGAGTTCCCTGGAATTGGGCCGGTTTTCCGCCCCGGGCCGGGCTCCAGGGGATGTGTTGGCCCAGGAGAAGGCGGGGGCCGGACGCGCTCCCGGCCCGGGGCGAGGCAGCCCCTGAGCACGGGCGAGGACGTCTGTCCGGCCGGGAAGCCGCTGTCCCTTCGGAGCCTCGGGAGCGACCCCGGGGAATTCTTTTCCCCGAGGAAAGGGATGCACAGCCCTGCTTTCAGAGCACCTCCGGCTGGAAGGGCAGGGATTTGGGGCGGACGGGACACACGTGGGGGGCGCGGGGGAGCTCTGGGAGGTGGGCCCTGGGAATGGCTGCCCGCGCTGCTCTGCAGCCCCGCCGTGCCGACACTGCCGAGTGCCAGCTGGATGCTTTGGGTCCTTTGGGGCTGGCGCTGGGGCGTGTCCAGGGTGAGGCATCTCAGGGGGCCCGTTCAGAGCAGCGCCCCGGCTGAGGAGCCGCGGGCAGCCCTTTCCCCGTGCCCACCCCACGGGGGCTGTAGGGCACAGCTCCAGGGCACAGCTCCTCCATCCCCTGGAAATAGGAAGCCCAAGCAGGGCTGGGTCGCTGTCTGTCGCTCCGGCCTCCTCCCGGCCCGCGTTCCCTGCCCAGCTGGGGACTGCCCAGGGAGCCCCGAGAACGTTCCTGCGCGGGAAGCGGGAGCCGCCGAGGGCTCCGTCCAACTCCGGGCCCGAAAAAGCGGCCCCGACCTGAGCCCCCCCGGCATTTTGGGTTCCGAAGGCTCACCTGGAGGAGACGCTCCCCCGCAGGCGGGACCAGGCGGCGACACTCGACCAAACGCCTTTGCCTCGGAGCGAGGGATCCCTCCGGACTCGTTTGGCTCCTTTATCCCTGGAAATGAGCTCGGATGCCGCACGAGCACCTTTGCAGCCGTTGGGTGAAGCCCGGACGGGGCCGGAAAACCTCCCTGAGCAGGGCAGCGATGAATTGGTGCCCGTCCCCAGCCGGGCACAGCCCAGCCGGCCGCGCTCCCTCCGGCCCGTGGCTGCGAAGGGCTCCTGCAGAGATTGAATAAAAGCTCATTTCCTGACTGTATTTGCCCGCCGTCTTGCCCCTCTTTTGACTCGCGCAGCACCATCCGGTTGGAGCATTTCTTGGTTTCCTCCCCTGTAGCCGTTTCCCTCCCAGGCAGGGCCTTCCCCGTCTGCAAATAAAGAGGAAATGTTTCAACGGGATTTTGAAAACCAGAGGGTTTGCCCCGGGAGGGTGCGAGTTGCCGAGAAAGCGGGGGAGAGGAAGGAGAGCCTCAGGTCTCACCTGGCTGGTGTCAGATGAGCCGCACCTTCTGGATGGCAGGGCAAAGAACTGCTGTCGGTAATTGCCGAAGTTCCGCAGGCAGAGCTGGGAGCAGCCTGTGCCCGAGCCGCGGCACGGTCAGTGCCAGCTCCTGGGGCCGCCTGTGGACAGACACAGGGACACGGGGACAAACGAGCAGCTCTGCTCGGGGTCCCGGAGCACGGGAGGAACGGGGAAAGGGCTGCCGCCGTTCTTCCCCTCCCCGGCAGGCCCCCAGCTCCCCGCGGCCGGAGCGGGGCCCGTGGCCGGAGCCCCGGGGGGCCCCCGAGCCCCTCGTTCCCGGGGGCCCTGGGGGTGGGAACCTCCTGGGGTCGCGTTTAACGGGGAGACGGGCGATGTTCGCCCCGGGAGCGGGTGCGGTGGCCTCGGGGGTGCCCGAGCGGGGAAGCTCCGATCCCGCGGGGGGTACGGGCGGCACCCCTCCTCGGGGGTCCCGGGGCCGGCCCGGCGTGTCCCCGCGCCCCGGCCGGTCCCAGCCCCGGCTCCGCGTCTACACGACGAACGCGCCGCCGTTCTCCCCCCGACCGGGCCCCGGCAGAGCCCCGGCCCGAGCGGCCCCGCCGCGCTCGGCCCCAGCGCCCGGCCCGGAGCGGCTCTTCTCGCCCGCGTTGCCGGGGCACAGGCGGCGAGGCCGGGCTGGGATGAGCCCGGCACCGATCCTGGTCCCCGTCCGGATGCCGAGCCCCCATCCCAGCCCCAAACCAACCTCGCTCCTCCGGTCGCGGTCCCGGTCCTGGCCCCGATCCTTGTCCCGGTCCTCCTGCCGAGCTCCATCGCCACCCCTCGGTCCTCCGACGCGCCGATCGCTCCCGCAGCATCCCGGTCCGAGGTTCCTCCACAAACTCGGGACGAGCGCGGCTCTGCCGGCTTTAAACGGCGCGGCCGGGGCGGGGGCCGGGGCGGGGCCGGGGCGGAGCGGGGCCCGCACAGGTGTGCGAGGCGGGGCCCCGTCCAGGTGCGCGGGGCGGGGACGGGCAGGGGGCGGGTCGGGGCGGGGGTATTTAAGCGCCGGAACTCGCCCCCGCGGCCGTTTGCTCGGGCAGTGGCGCGGGGGGAGGCAGCAGCGCCGCGGGAGCCTCTCGCTGCCGCGGCCCTTTTTCTTTGCTTTTGTTTTTGTCTTTCTTTTGCTTTTCCCCCTTTTTTTCGTCCCCTCCCTTCCTCCCCACCCTCCACCCGCTCCCCGCACGCCGCCTCTCCCCCGGCCGCTGTCGCTGCCCTCCTGCACAGCCCGGCCCCCCCCCCCTGCCCCCGGCCCCCCCTGCCTGCCCCTGCTCCCCCTCCGCTGCTCCGCTGCACAGCCCGACCTGCCCGCACCCCCGCTCCGTCCTTGCCCCCCCGCCCGTCCCGTCCGTCCCCCTGTCCCCCGGGCCGTGTCCCCGCAGCCGCGGCTTGGGGGCGCCGCTTTAATAAAGCCGCGAGGGCCGGAGCCGGCGCCCCCCCTGGATCCCCCTTTCCACGGGGCCGGGCCCGCTCGCGGGTCCCCCCTGCAGTTCACAAGCACCGCCCGACACCGCGGGGCTCCGGCCCGTCCCGACATCACACGGGGGGCTCCGCGGGCGGGGGGACGAGGGGGTGGCGGGGGGGGCAGGGGATGAGGGTTCCCCTCCGGAGGAGGGGGCTCGGGGGGGACGAGGGGCAGGCGGGGGGGGCAGCGGATGAGGGTCCCCTCCGGAGGAGGGGGCTCGGGGAGGTGGGCGGGGGCAGGGGGGGCTCGGGGAGGGGGGCAGGGGGCAGGGGGATCCCCTCCGGAGGAGTGGGGTCCTCGGGTGGGAGGGGTCAGAGGGGGGAATTCCTCCCACTGATCCCTCCCACCCCCGGGACTCCGTCCCTCGGGGGGCGATCGGGGGCGGGGCCCCCTCCGGAGAAGGGGGTCCCGGGGTGGGAGGGGGGAGTTTTCCCCCTGTCGGGCCCCTCCCACCCCGGGAA